>NW_025422467.1:0-48503 GCF_011764305.1 Mustela putorius furo
AAGAAGTAGCAAGCTGAGACTGCTTCAGCTAGCGGAGATCAGCTAGATAGCTTATCTAAAGCTTGCAAACACCTGAAAATCCAATCGGCAGATCGAAGAAAGAGAAGAAGAACAGCAATTCTGGAAACAGAAAAGAAAAAACAACCACAATTTCTGAAAAGGTAGGACCGGCGGAGAAGGTAGAAGTGAATCCAAAGCGACGGGAAGATAGACCCCGGGGGAGGGGCCGGCTCCCGGCAAGCGGCGGAGCAACCGCGCACAAAATCAGGACTTTTAAAAGTCTGTTCCGCTGAGGGACATCGCTCCAGAGGCTAAACCGGGGCGAAGCCCACGCGGGGTCAGCGTGGCCTCAGGTCCCGCAGGGTCACAGAAGGATCGGGGGGTGTCTGAGTGTGTCGCAGAGCTTGCGGGTATTGGAACGGGAAAGCCGGCTACAGAGACAGAGCGACAGTAAGCTCGCAGCTCCGTGTTACCTTGAACCGGTCGCAGGCTCGGTGAGCTCGGAGCGCGGCCGGAGGTCAGGCAGACGGGAGTAACTGGGCGCTGTTCTCTGAGGGCGCACTGAGGAGTGGGGCCCTGGGCTCTCGGCTCCTCCGGGCCGGAGACCAGGAGGCCGCCATTTGTATTCCCGTCCTCTGGAAACTCTACGGAAAGCGCTCAGGGAACAAAAGCTCCTGAAAGCAAACCCGAGCGGATTACTCACCCCGGCCCCGGGTAAGGGCGGTGTAATTCCGCCTGGGGGCAAAGACACTTGAGAATCACTACAACAGGCCCCTCCCCCAGAAGATCAACAAGAAATCCAGCCGAGACCAAGTTCACCTACCAAGGAGTGCGGTTTCAATACCAAGGAGAGCAGCAGAATTCCAGAGGAGGAGAAAGCCAAGCACGGAACTCATGGCTTTTTTCCTGTGATTTTTTTAGTCTTGCAGTTAATTTAATTTTTCTTTTTCATTTTTTTTTTTTTTTTTCTCGCCTTCGGGTAAAAAATTTTTTTTTTTTAACTGTTTACCTTTTTCTTTTTAACGATTTTTTACTAGTTTATCTAATATATATATATATATATATTTTTTTACATTTTTCTTAGGTGTTTCTTTTTTAAAAATTCTTTTCTTTTTCTTTTTTTTTTTTTTTTTTTTTTTTTTTTTTTTCTCTCTTCCTTTTTGAACCCTCTTTTTATCCCCTTTCTCCCCACTCACGATTTTGGATCTCTTCTAATTTGGTTAAAGCATATTTTCCTGGGGTTGTTGCCACCCTTTTAGTATTTTACTTGCCCCTTCATTTACTCTTATCTGGACAAAATGACAAGACGTAAAAATTCAACACAAAAAAAAGAACAAGAGGCAGTACCGAAGGCTAGGGACCTAATCAATACAGACATCGGTAATATGTCAGATCTAGAGTTCAGAATGACAATTCTCAAGGTTCTAGCCGGGCTCGAAAAAGGCATGGAAGATATTAGAGAAAACCCTCTCGAGAGATATAAAAGCCCTTTCTGGAGAAATAAAAGAACTAAAATCTAACCAAGGTGAAATCAAAAAAGCTATTAATGAGGTGCAATCAAAAAATGGAGGCTCTAACCACTGCTAGGATAAATGAGGCAGAAGAAAGAATTAGTGATATAGAAGACCAAATGACAGAGAATAAAGAAGAACTGAGCAAAAGAGGGACAAACAGCTACTGGACCACGAGGGGAGAATTCGAGAGATAAGTGACACCATAAGACGAAACAACATTAGAATAATTGGGATTCCAGAAGAAGAAGAAAGTGAGAGGGGAGCAGAAGGTATACTGGAGAGAATTATTGGGGAGAATTTCCCCCAATATGGCAAAGGGGAACGAGCATCAAAATTCAGGAGGTTCAGAGAATGCCCCTCAAAATCAATAAGAATAGGCCCACACCCCGTCACCTAATAGTAAAATTTACAAGTCTCAATGACAAAGAGAAAATCCTGAAAGCAGCCCGGGAAAAGAAGTCTGTAACATACAATGGTAAAAATATTAGATTGGCAGCTGACTTATCCACAGAGACCTGGCAGGCCAGAAAGAGCTGGCATGATATTTTCAGAGCACTAAACGAGAAAAACATGCAGCCAAGAATACTATATCCAGCTAGGCTATCATTGAAAATAGAAGGAGAGATTAAAAGCTTCCAGGACAAACAACAACTGAAAGAATTTGCAAATACCAAACCAGCTCTACAGGAAATATTGAAAGGGGTCCTCTAAGCAAAGAGAGAGCCTACAAGTGGTAGATCAGAAAGGAACAGAGACCATATACAGTAACAGTCACCTTACAGGCAATACAATGGCACTAAATTCATATCTCTCAATAGTTACCCTGAATGTGAATGGGCTAAATGCCCCTGTCAAAAGACACAGGGTATCAGAATGGATAAAAAAACAAAACCCATCTATATGTTGCCTCCAAGAAACACATTTTAAGCCCGAAGACACCTCCAGATTTAAAGTGAGGGGGTGGAAAAGAATTTACCATGCTAATGGACATCAGAAGAAAGCAGGAGTGGCAATCCTTATATCAGATCAATTAGATTTTAAGCCAAGACTATAATAAGAGATGAGGAAGGACACTATATCATACTCAAAGGGTCTGTCCAACAAGAAGATTTAACAATTTTAAATATCTATGCCCCCAATGTGGGAGCAGCCAACTATATAAACCAATTAATAACAAAATCAAAGAAACACATCAACAATAATACAATAATAGTAGGGGACTTTAACACTCCCCTCACTGAAATGGACAGGTCATCCAAGCAAAAGATCAGCAAGGAAATAAAGGCCTTAAATGACACACTGGACCAGATGGACATCACAGATATATTCAGAATATTTCATCCCAAAGCAACAGAATACACATTCTTCTCTAGTGCACATGGAACATTCTCCAGAATAGATCACATCCTCGGTCCCTAAATCAGGACTCAACCGGTATCAAAAGATTTGGGATCATTCCCTGCATATTTTCAGACCACAATGCTCTAAAGCTAGAACTCAAACCACAAAAGGAAGTTTGGAAAGAACCCAAATACATGGAGACTAAAACAGTATCCTTCTAAAGAATGAATGGGGTCAACCGGGAAATTAAAGAAGAATTGAAAAAAATCATGGAAACAAATGATAATGAAAATACAACGGTTCAAAATCTGTGGGACACAACAAAGGCAGTCCTGAGAGGAAAATATATAGCGGTACAAGCCTTTCTCAAGAAACAAGAAAGGTCTCAGGTACACAACCTAACCCTACACCTAAAGGAGCTGGAGAAAGAACAAGAAAGAAACCCTAAGCCCAGCAGGAGAAGAGAAATCATAAAGATCAGAGCAGAAATCAATGAAATAGAAACCAAAAAAACAATAGAACAAATCAACGAAACTAGGAAACCCTGGCCCGACTTATCAAAAAGAAAAGAGAAAGGACCCAAATAAATAAAATCATGAATGAAAGAGGAGAGATCACAACTAACACCAAAGAAATACAAACTATTATAAGAACATACTATGAGCAACTCTACGGCAATAAATTTGACAATCTGGAAGAAATGGATGCATTCCTAGAAACATATAAACTACCACAACTGAACCAGGAAGAAATAGAAAGCCTGAACAGACCCATAACCAGTAAGGAGATTGAAACAGTCATTAAAAATCTCCAAACAAACAAAAGCCCAGGGCCAGACGGCTTCCCGGGGGAATTCTACCAAACATTTAAAGAAGAACTAATTCCTATTCTCCTGAAACTGTTCCAAAAATAGAAATGGAAGGAAAACTTCCAAACTCATTTTATGAGGCCAGCATCACCTTGATCCCAAAACCAGACAAGGATCCCACCAAAAAAGAGAGCTATAGACCGATATCCTTGATGAACACAGATGCGAAAATACTCAACAAAATACTAGCCAATAGGATTCAACAGTACATTAAAAAGATTATTCACCACGACCAAGTGGGATTTATTCCAGGGCTGCAAGGTTGGTTCAACATCCGCAAATCAGTCAATGTGATACAACACATCAATAAAAGAAAGAACAAGAACCATATGATACTCTCAATAGATGCTGAAAAAGCATTTGACAAAGTACAACATCCCTTCCTGATCAAAACTCTTCAAAGTGTAGGGATAGAGGGCACATACCTCAATATCATCAAAGCCATCTATGAAAAACCCACCGCAAATATCATTCTCAATGGAGAAAAACTGAAAGCTTTTCCGCTAAGGTCAGGAACACGGCAGGGATGTCCATTATCACCACTGCTATTCAACATCGTACTAGAGGTCCTAGCCTCAGCAATCAGACAACAAAAGGAAATTAAAGGCATCCAAATCGGCAAAGAAGAAGTCAAATTATCACTCTTCGCAGATGATATGATACTATATGTGGAAAACCCAAAAGACTCCACTCCAAAACTGCTAGAACTTATACAGAAATTCAGTAAAGTGTCAGGATATAAAATCAATGCACAGAAATCAGTTGCATTTCTCTACACCAACAGCAAGACAGAAGAAAGAGATATTAAGGAGTCAATCCCATTTACAATTGCATCCAAAACCATAAGATACCTAGGAATAAACCTAACCAAAGAGACACAGAATCTATACTCAGAAAACTATAAAGTACTCATGAAAGAAATTGAGGAAGACACAAAGAAATGGAAAAATGTTCCATGCTCCTGGATTGGAAGAATAAATATTGTGAAAATGTCTATGCTACCTAAAGCAATCTACACATTTAATGCAATTCCTATCAAAGTACCATCCATCTTTTTCAAAGAAATGGAACAAATAATTCTAAAATTTATATGGAACCAGAAAAGACCTCGAATAGCAAAGGGATATTGAAAAAGAAAAGCCAACGTTGGTGGCATCACAATTCCGGACTTCAAGCTCTATTACAAAGCTGTCATCATCAAGACAGCATGGTACTGGCACAAAAAAACAGACACATAGATCAATGGAACAGAAATAGAGAGCCCAGAAATAGACCCTCAAATCTATGGTCAACTAATCTTCGACAAAGCAGGGAAAGAATGTCCAATGGAAAAAAAAAGACAGCCTTTTCAATAAATGGTGCTGGGAAAATTGGACAGCCACATGCAGAAAAATGAATTTGGACCATTTCCATTTCCTTACCACACACACAAAAATAGACTCAAAATGGATGAAGGACCTCAATGTACGAAAGGAATCCATCAAAATCCTTGAGGAGAACACGGGCAGCAACCTCTTCGACCTCTGCCCGCAGCAACATCTTCCTAGGAACAACGCAAAAGGCAAGGGAAGCAAGGGAAAAAATGAACTACTGGGATTTCATCAAGATCAAAAGCTTTTGCACAGCAAAGGAAACAGTTAACAAAATCAAAAGACAACTGACAGAATGGGAGAAGATTTGCAAACGACATATCAGATAAAGGACTAGTGTCCAGAATCTATAAAGAACTTAGCAAACTCAACACCCAAAGAACAAATAATCCAATCAAGAAATGGGCAGAAGACATGAACAGACATTTCTGCAAAGAAGACATCCAGATGGCCAACAGAGACATGAAAAAGTGCTCCATATCACTCGGCATCAGGGAAATACAAATCAAAACCACAATGAGATATCACCTCACACCAGTCAGAATGGCTAAAATCAACAAGTCAGGAAATGACAGATGCTGGCGAGGATGCGGAGAAAGGGGAACCCTCCTACACTGTTGGTGGGAATGCAAGCTGGTGCAGCCACTCTGGAAAACAGCATGGAGGTTCCTCAAAATGTTGAAAATAGAACTGCCCTATGACCCAGCAATTGCACTATTGGGTATTTACCCTAAAGATACAAATGTAGTGATCCAAAGGGACACATGCACCCGAATGTTTATAGCAGCAATGTCCACAATAGCCAAACTATGGAAAGAACCTAGATGTCCATCAACAGATGAATGGATCAAGAAGATGTGGTATATATACACAATGGAATACTATGCAGCCATCAAAAGAAATGAAATCTTGCCATTTGCAACAACATGGATGGAACTAGAGCGTATCATGCTTAGCGAAATAAGTCAAGCAGAGAAAGACAACTATCATATGATCTCCCTGATATGAGGAAGTGGTGATGCAACATGGAGGCTTAAGTGGGTAGAGAAGAATATAAATGAAACAAGATGGGATTGGGGGGTGGGATTATGGACATTGGGGAGGGTATGTGATTTGGTGAGTGCTGTGAAGTGTGTAAACCTTGTGATTCACAGACCTGTACCCCTGGGGATAAAAATATATGTTTATAAAAAATAAAAAATTAAAAAAAAAAATGTAAAAAGACTGATAAATTTGACTACCTAGAAATTTAAATATTCTGTAATATTCTATAACCTCACAATATAAGGAATTTTTAAATATTTTATAAAGTGTATTAAATAGAATAATCTCCTTTACTTGTAAGAAACATAAATATATATATATGTATATATATATATATATATATTTTTTTTTTTTAAATAAATTGAATTTAGTCTTTGACTCAGTAATGCAACTTTCAGGTATTTACCCAGCATCTACACATGCACTGCATCTTATTTTTATTTATTTTTAAAGTTTTTTTTTAATGAGAATATGCAAGTGAGGGGGGGCGCGGCAGAGAGAAAATCTTAAGCAGATTCCATGCCCAGTGCAGAGCCTAACGCAGGGCTTGATCTCAGAACCCTGAGATCACGACCTGTGCTGAAATCAAGAAATGGATGCCTTTACCAACCCAGCCACCCAGGCATCCTTACATACAATGCCATCCTTAAACAGTGAAGTAAGAATAAGGCTGTTCATCGCAGCATACTTATAACAAAATTCTGGAGAATCTTTAAAATGTTGAACAGCAATAAATGGTTAAGCCAATATCAGGCCACCCATAAATGAAATACTCTGCAGCTGTGAAAAGTCCCAGGGAAAATTATAGAACTGATAGCAAAAAATACCACCCAAATAGAATATATAAAAAAAGAGATATATTTTTTGTCTGCATGTATAAAAGTCTTTTTGGAACATACATAAGACTTTAACCTGGAAATTGAGACTGGAGAGTAAAGATGGGACAAAGAGTTGCTTTTCATGTTACAACTTCTTTACTGTTTGGAATTTTTTACACATACATGTGTTACTTTTAAAATAAAAAAAAATAAGGAAGGATAAAATGAAAAATCTAGAGAGGTAAAGCAAGCATTACTTATACTCCTTATAAAACCTTTTATTTTTCATGTTTTTGACAGTGGCCAATAACATTTTACAAAAGTATAAAGTTTTACTAATACAGTTTTATGTCAGCATTTCTCACCTTAATATTTGTCCCCTCCATGCAAAAAAAACAATCCTGGGGGCATGGAAGGCAAAGAAATGTTCAATAATCAATGTCATCTCTTTAAATCCTAGTAACATAACTGCAAAAAAGATTCATACATATATATGAAGCTATAAGAACTTAATAGCATGTATGTGATTTAGAGGGAAGAATACAGGAACTGAATCCAGATCATCTGGGGTTTCAAACTGGCTCTACCTCTTACTTGGACAAATTACTCCATCTTTAAAGGTCTGAACTGAATGACAAAATGGAGATATGGGTAACAACCTTATAGCATAGTTGTGAGGATTGAATTATACATATTAATGTTGAATAAAGATTCCAGGACTTCGAGTGTGACCGGCCAACTACACAAAAGAGATTACCTTTGTGATGTGGTCTACAACAGCATCTTTAGGCCAGAAAATGGCTAGCGGTCCCCAACAGACCCAAAGTAAATTCCAAAAAGCTATAAAAACAAGAGAATGGAAACCACATGCAACTTAATAGAGTCTCAATTCACTAAGCAACTCCTGACCCAATGTGGAAAAGCTCACAGAGGCATGTGGGTTATATTCAGCGGGATTTTTGCATTTTAAATACTCTTTAATTTGTTGTTGCCTTTAAAATGACCTGATTGAGAATTTTTAGGGTCTACTAAAGGAGCATTTTATTTGGTTCCTTAACACTATCTCTTTTCCTCCAATTTTCTTTCTCTCTCTGTTTTTTCTGCCTCTTCTTCCATTACATAAATAGATAGACCCACGCCATATGGTGTAATTTGCTTCAATTTCACTCTTTTATCCTCTTACAGAAATCTGTTTTAAATGGACTATACCAACAGATCTAGAGGTGCTAACTAGATCAAACAGTTTAATTCTGAAAATTTTGAAGGCTTTCCGTAACATTTGTTTATGTTGGCTTTTTCATTTAGTTTCTAGGAAAAATTTTGTCACTGTGACAGTTAATTCAAATCCCAGCAAGACCTGGTAAGCCAAATAACTTGCCAAGTTTTAACTAGAAGTACTCCTTTAGCCTTTACCAAAAGAAGGACCAATTTTTTTTTTTTTTTTTTTTTTTTTTTTTGAGGTGTATTTCTATAATGGATGAGCCTTCTGTCTGAGTATTCCATTACCCTCATTCATTTTAAAGTCAATTTAGAACTCCTGAACAGTGCCAAATTTACAGCCCCAGAGTCCCAGACTCCCTTTTTTAGTCTAGAGAGAAGGCATTTGCATAAGTTGTCATGCTGCAAGCCTTCTGAGCTAGCCTCACTCCATCACATCCTATTCCTGAGGGGGACACAAGGGTTTCAGAACTTTTAGTCTATCCAATAATAAAAGTACCATTAAAGATCAGCAAATCTAGCTGCAACCTCAACTCCCCAAATGATGGGACATTATCCTATCACTAACACAGTGGGGCTGGCAAATGCAGCCAGTCTAAAACACCCAAGATCCAAGCCACTGAAGATCTCTGCATTCACTCTATGCTTACAAATCGGTAAAGCAGCATGTTGAGAAAATATTAATTTTCCAAGATGTTTTGATGAGCTATTCCCTGAGAAATCTGGACCCCTAAATGTACAGAACCTAGCCTCAAGAAATGACAGATGACACCATCTTCTCTAAGAAGCAACGATGTCATGGTCGCTTAGGGAGTTAAAGCCTATTTGTGCGCACACCCCATCTATAATTAGAATTTTCTGAGAGACAGACTAAAGCATGGCCAGCGTAGGTTAGGATTACTTTTGCTATTTCGCAGTATTACTGCTATTGTGGGACTGCTTTACATCATTCTGTCAAATGTCCTGATGTGTGAGGGAACAGAGAGCTCTGGCCCAACCAGATAGTTTGCTTTTTGTCACTCATGCCGTGATCTATGCCATCTATGTCTTTTCCTCATAGTTTTCCTCCACCTGAAAAAATATTAAAGTTCCTTCTAGGTGGCCATGTGTGAACTCTGTAGGGACATCAGGTGGGTGATGTCTGGGACACTGTGCTTCAGGGATTAGCAGGGTGAAAGCTGTGCCAAGTGGAGGTTCTGAAGTGGGAATAAGATGGGTAGGATCAAGCAACAGAAAACAACACCAAGGAGGCTAGGCTTTGAGAGGGGGGTGGAATCCAAGGGTCTGAGATGAAAATTTTCAAAAAGGTAAGGAATGTGTCCATAAAAATGTGTCCAAGTTTCATTTTTTAACTCAAGAGGACAGCACGGTTCAAGGAGGCAGAAGTCTGCTGGCAAGTCGACTCAGGACAGCTGAGTTTCTCTTCGCTTCTTTTTCCACCTACTGACACCATTTTCAGTCTCCACGGCCTAATTCAAATGTGTCATCCATCTAAAGCCTCCTGAAACTCTTTCCCGACTCTCAACAAAATGAATCAATCCTTCCTCTGAGCTCTCTGAAGACTTGCTCAAATTGCCTAGTGTGGGGGCTTATCATTTTAATATAGTTAGTTATAGATTTATCTTCTTGAGTGGAGGCCAGGTATGGTATTTTATGCCTCTTTATATCCCCCAAAACCTCCCACCAATTCATAAGGTGGATGCATAATTTAGATTAGATGAAATGAACTCAAATATGACTTGCATCCTCCATGAGATCAGATTATACATATACAAATAGGTCCCAGAAGCTTTAAGGAACCAGAGTTTATTTCTTACTTGATTAATTCTATGGCCACCATAAATAAGACATCTTAGCATACTCCTGGATTAGACAAGAAATCTCCCAACAAATTGGATACAAGGAAACAAAACTAAGCAAAAATATGACTGGAATTATCAGGGGTGTATAGATCAAGTGAGGTGAGTTTCAAATAGAAGATAAATTTACTTTCTGCAGCTGAGTCGAGAAAAGAGCTAGTAGGATGATGGGGGAAGAAATAATTCGATTGAGCCACCTACTGTGGAAGAATATTAAATATCTATGATAATTGTGATACCGATAACTATTTCAGAGGCAAAGAATGCTATTTATATTACTACAGTGGCATCCATGAAACACTTGGATAATTTTTAGCTCAAGGTTTTTAATCTTCCTGATTTTCAGAGCTTTCGTACTTGCAGTGCCCTATCATGTTCGGGAAGGAGTGCTTATTCATAAGAAGCTGTATCTTCATTCTTTAGTCATTAGTAAAAATGGGTCATAGATCATGTCATGTTGTCTGTAACCTAGTTATATAATTCTGGCAGGAGGGAAGTTTCAAAATCATGATTTCATATAGGAACCTTTAAAAACTCATTAGCTTCTGATAATTATACTAATATCTAAAGCACTAAAACCATGGAGCTAATTTCTGCAAAAGATCAGCAGTGAACGTGTTCTGGGGAAGTTTTTCTCTTTCAACTTTCTGGGAACAAAAGAGAAGGCAGTTCAGGGCTCTAACGTGACACCCTATTTCAGATGCAGAAGAGAAGAGAGAAAATTTCACAGAAGCATCACATCGTGAGTTAGCGGATTCTAAAATGAAAAGCTAGAATATTAGAGCAACATCTCAAATGTGACTCTGGGCACTGGAGAAGCCTCTCCACTTGTGATTGATTTGCATTTCTGCCTATGTCTGAATTCATATACCATAAGCACAGATGGAGGTGTGATAGAATTTTTTTTTGAGCACATCTATTTATTCAGATACCGGATTCAGTCTCTGAGTAGAGAGATGGTAAAGGCTGCTGTGAGCAGATGGCACATAGGCACTATGACTTCAGAAACAACATTCTTTAAAGATAAGTGGCACAGTAATAATAATAATACTTAGCACATACATTGCACCTTTGGTCTGCCAACATTAACTAATTAAATCTTCAGTAGACCCCTGTGAGATTAAGTAAGTGCTTATAATGATCTCTATTATGCAGTCAAGTCACCTAAGAATGTGTCTGCACATACTGTGGAAGAATTGGCCCAAGTTAAAAGACCGGGTGGATCCAATTTGCATGGCTCTTTAAGATTTCTGCTCTAGTAGCAGAGACTAGTATTTCTAGACACTGTGCTGCTTGAGGCATCAAAGAGATTTGAAGCAGTCTATCGACGGTAAGATACATTTCATTCAGAAGGTTTCTGCTGCAGGGATCTCAAAAAGGCCTGAGAGGAGTTGAGTCATCTGAAGCCTGACAGGACGTGGCTGGTCAGTAGCTGGTGTGGAATTACAGATCTCTGCCTATCTCTCTTATTTAAAGCAGGTAACTTGTGCTCACTTCGGCAGCACATATACTAAAGCAGGTAACTTGACTACAGATCCAAGTACTCCCATAAAGCCATTCCTGACCTCCACAGTTCAAACTGATCTCTTTTTACTCAGAATCCACAAGATTTCAACTTCTGAACACCTATCTAGTAATTGATTAATGCGTATGGCATCAATTTCTTTTAATACTATACCTATTTGCACCATTATCTATTTAGGCCATGTATACATGTGAGTTAAGAGTATTATAAGAATTGGGGTGCGTGGGTGGCTCAGTGGGTTAAGCCACTGCCTTTGGCTCAGGCCGTGGTCTCAGGGTCCCGGGATCAAGTCCGGCGTCGGGCTCTCTGCTCAGCGCGGAGCAGAGAGCTCTCCGCTCTCTCTCTCTCTCTTTGCCTGCCTCTCCGTCTACTTGTGATTTCTCTCTGTCAAATAAATAAATAAAAAATCTTAAAAAAAAAGAGTATTATAAGAATTGAATGAGCTCAAATACACTGAACTGAGAACCATGCCAGGCACATAACGAATTCTCCATAAATATTAGTATAATTATTTTATCATTATGATATCTTGATTTTCCCCTATTAGATCTCTTTCCCCTTCACTGTCCTGCAGCAAGAAAAAGAATCATATAGGTATCTTACATGTTCTAACAATTTATAGTTTACCCAGCAGTTGGTCAACCGTCTGATTCTCAAACAAAACAAAACAAAACAAAACCCCACTTAGAGGTAAGTAGCATTAGCTGTCTCTGATGGAAAAAGAAGTTAAGATTCAGGAAAGGTTAACAAATTTAACAAGAGAATTCAGCTAGAATGTAAGTCAACAGGAGTCTCAGGACTCTTGATTCCAAGACCAGTCCAGGGGAAGAATTCATCCATGATGGTGAATGTGCGGATTCAGCCGCTCTAACATAATCCCTGGGCTGTCCTTTTTCTCTCTTTGCATTGGTCTGCACCCTGATTTTCACATTACACATCTTCTATTTAATTTCCTCGAGGAAAGGTCTTACAACAGGATTTTTAGGTTGTCCCTAAACCCCTTGTTTAACTACTTTCTAACTCTCTGAATACTCAATGAGTATTATATAACAGTTCACGTCAATTAGAACTCTAATCTCAGTTTGACTACTCATTTCTCATATGACCACTAAGATAAGAAGCAAATATTGATTACGAACACGTTATCTGGATAGATCTTAAAAAGTAACTGCCAGGGGCGCCTGGGGGGCTCAGTGGGTTGAAGCCTCTGCCTTCGGCTCAAGTCATGATCCCTGGGTCCTGGGATCAAGCCCCGCATCGTGTTCTCTGCTCAGCAGGGAGCTTGCTTCCTCTCTCTCTGCCTGCTTTTCCAGCTACTTGTGATCTCTGTCAAATAAATAAAATCTTTAAAGAAAAAAAAAAGTAACTGCCAGTAAAAAACACATAGACTTCTGGGTTTTTTCACGAAAACTACTCTATTTAATCGGGTTATTTTCCATAGGTTGAAAAAATTATTAAAATTATAAATGAGATATCACCTCACATCACCAGTCAGAATGGCTAAAATCAACGTCACGAAAATGACAGATGCTGGCGAGGATGCGAAGAAAGGGGAAACCCTCCTACACTGTTGGTGGGAATGCAAGCTGGTGCAGCCACTCTGGAAAATAGCATGGAGGTTCCTCAAAAATGTTGAAAATAGAACTGCCCTATGACCCAGCAATTGCACTATTGGGTATTTACCCTAAAGATACAAACGTAGTGATCCAAAGGGGCACGTGCACCCGAATGTTTATAGCAGCAATGTCCACAATAGCCAAAGTATGGAAAGAACCTAGATGTCCACCAACAGATGAATGGATCAAGAAGATGTGGTATATATACACAATGGAATACTATGCAGCCATCAAAAGAAATGAAATCTTGCCATTTGCGACAACATGGATGGAACTAGAGCGTATCATGCTTAGCAAAATAAGTCAAGCAGAGAAAGACAACTATCATATGATCTCCCTGATATGAGGAAGTGGTGATGCAACATGGGGGGCTTAAGTGGGTCGGAGAAGAATAAATGAAACAAGATGGGAATAGGAGGGAGACAAACCATAAGTGACTCTTAATCTCACAAAAACAAACTGAGGGTTGCTGGGGGGAGGGGGTTTTAGGGGGAAAGGGGGTGGGATTATGGACATTGGGGAGGGTATGTGCTTTGGTGAGTGCTGTGAAGTGTGTAAACCTGGTGATTCACAGACCTGTACCCCTGGGGACTAAAAATATATGTTTATAAAAAATAAGAAATTAAAAAAAAACAAAAAAATTATAAATGAAGTGCACTGCATAGTCCTCAGACTTCCTCTGATAGCACAATCCTCAGAAATCAGGGCACCCTTTGTGAAACCCCCACAGAATAATGATCAGTTCTAACTCCTTCTCAGTAATTCAGCATACAAGTTGGTGTTTGCCTTTTCATGTCTCTCACTTTGCTTGTTAGGTTGATGTTTTAAATTAAACGCCTGGAATGCAGAGTAACAACCCAAGAGCACTGGTATCCATTCTCGAAGAGCTGGGATTTATGCAGGTGTTGGTGTTTGTACTGAAGTTCCTCTATTACCAGTTTCACTTATTTTGCTCACCAGAGAATGGGCAATGCTAGATACCAAGTCTCTATAAAACACAATCATGAGATTAATGCTGCAAACAGGGGGACATACTAAATGACAATTTGACAATTTTTCCTGGAAATTGGGGGAGAAAACAACCTTACCTGATTTTGGTAATGAAGCACAATGTGCAGCCCAGAGTAAACCAATCTTGATCCTCAAAGTTTGTAAATCCCTGCACTAGAAATTAAGGTAAACCTAAACTGTCCCTCTAGTTTGTCTTTATCTAAAAATAATTAAAAAAAAAATCAGTATGTCAATTTGGTTTGTTTCATCTACCTCTCATATTTTTAAGAGTGTAACCCACGCGAAAATTTTACAGAAAACATAATTCTTTAAGAGTACGTCCTTTCCTAACACAAGGGGAATCTAGGTCTAGGCGTTACAAGAAAACTGGAGGTCATGATAATTATATGAGGGTCATGGCCTTCTGACAATGGCTATTACAATGGCTAATAGTTGGGTGTTGTAAAATTTCCATGTTTGCTGCATATTAAAAAAAAAGAGACCACAGATTGAGTCCAGAGAAGATAACTGTGAAGCTAAAGGCTCATATGTACACCTATTTGTATCTATCGAAAGAACAAAGTGGAGTGAAAGGTCAAGGAGAATATTTTTCTTATCAGCCATAAAATGTATGTATAAAACATTTCCACTGCTATTTCTGATGGTGACAGAGGAAGAGTGGAGAACTAACAATTATGATGCAACTAGAGGAACAAATTCCACTTTTCCTCCTTTTTATTAAACATCTCTCATTCATTTTCTTCATCAGTTCTAGGAAAGCTTCCTTCTCAGAGCATTCGTTCTCAGCTCAGTAAAGCTATACAGGTGGTGCTGCCTCAGCAGGAAACCGTCCTCTTGCTGAGGGACCGCCAATTATTTGTAGTGAAACTAAAACAGAAGAATAAATATTACATGTTGATGGATGCTTGTCAGGCAAGGGAGTGAGATGCTTTCAATGGGGCTTGTCAGACACAAAACCTTCAGCAAATCTGCATTTTCCATGGCAAAGTGGCTAGAATTCTCCAGCTGCTCCACTGGTGAACCTCAAGATTTATCTCATAAATTTAAATTATAGATGACATAGCACTGGAATGGAAATAGATGACACCTTTAAAAATAAATCTAGTGCAACATTTGGGAAAAGGAATCACACATTTAAAAGGGAAAAAAAGAGAAAGTTCCAATGTGCCAAAACAGAGCTTTTATTTATTGTCCTATTTACTATTCTCTGTCCAAAATTAGCATCTCTCTTACTTTCTCTTTTAGTCCCCTTTATAAGACATGCTGTGGGAGAAGCTCTGGAAGTTTTTGTGCAACTCAAGGAGTAAGCTGGGTTGCAACTATAACAAAAAGCTTGCCAAGGTTGAGAGCCAAACTGGCAAGGTTTTCTGTTGTGTCAGCATTTAAGTATTATTGTAATGTTATCGTATCACTGAGGAAAGGGGGGGCATGGAAACAGCGAGAGCCAAATGCTAAGGAACTTTGAAGGGAGGTGTGCACCTAGCTTCAGTAGAGTTTTTGGCAGTATTGGTCAGGGCTTAACTTTAATAGGAACCAGTCAATTCAACTCTAATTCAATCACATGAAATTGTGTTTTTTAAATTTCTTCCAGGAGATCTTGGTTCCAGCAGTCTTTCTGAATCAGATAGTGGTAAAGAATAATAAAAGAATATACGTCTGAAAACACGAAACATCACATGAAGACTTGCTTTGTATTAGAAGCAAATTTCCACTGGCCAGAGCAGGGAGAATAGTTTTCTCTTGAAGGGAAATTTCAGAGCAATAAATTTGACATTTTTCCCCCTTTTCATGTATTTATTCACATGTCTAAGTAAAAGTCGATGAAAATTTGGACATTTGTCATGAGAAAAACCATGGAAGAATTCATGATTTGAGGAAAGACTGTACCAATATCAATAGAATGAACTGAGAAAAACAAAGATGAAAGCAACAGCTAGCTACAAGCAAAATGACCTTAAAACCAAAGCCTCAATCTACCATTAACATTTATAGGTTTACTGAGGGGCAGGAAATGTATAGCAACATTTGATCATCCCTTCTAAGATATTATGAAAGATGGGTTTCTCCAGAATTACAAAACTTCATTTTCCCCCCAACCAAGCAAAACCAGAAAAAAGTAGGGCACATAAATATGAGCTCTTTCAGAAATCACCTTTCCCACCACTACTAATAGTTTCTGTTCTCAGATCATGGGAGTACACATAATACAATTCAGAGGATTTAAAGACTGAAGTGGTTGAGTTTAATAGCTTTATCCATGTTCACTATTTGCCTCCCTTGCTTTCCAATTCCCTGTAGCTCTAAAGAGTCAAAATATATTCTCACCCAGTGATCAGTGTTGGTTTTCAAGTGACACTCCGCATGTGGAGCTCAGAAAAACCAAAACACCTACAGGAATGTGTTGAAGAAAACCGGATAGCAAGGCCGCCAAGTGACTCAGTCTCTTGCTTCCATTCCCTGGGGTTTTATCAACTTTGTTAATGGGGGCATATGTGCTGAGAATTATGTAACATTAAACATGGGGAACATTTCCTGGAATTATTTTTTACTCTTCCTCAAAGCCAGTGCATTGATAGGTCTAGTGTCCAGGTAAAAAACACCACCCCCTCTAGTGTACATCTCTAAATAATGCTTTTTGTGGACTCCTCCTAAGATAATGATAATGACAGTCAAGAATATGAAAAAACTAGGGGAGCCTGGGTGGCTCAGTGGGTTAAGCCTCTGTCTTCAGCTCAGGTCATGATCTCAAGGGTCCTCGGATCAAGCCCCACGTTGGGTTCTATGCTCATTGGGGAGCCTGCTTCCCCCGCCCCCTCTGCCGACCTCTCTGCCCTGCTTGTGATCTCTGTCAAATAAATGAATAATTAAAAAAAAAAAGAATATGAAAACCATATTAAAATGAAAGGCATTTCCTATTAATATTCATAGGGCAATACATGCAAGGACTAACTGCACAGTGGGTAGTACTTAAGTCATAAGTGTGGTCAAAGTGACTGGATTTTCACTCAAAATGAAGCCAAGTGTTAGCTAGATGGGAAAGAATCCAACAAAACTCATTGATTTCTCAAGTATTTAGAGGGTATTTCATATGGGGCAGATGTTGTTTTCTGTAACACAACAAAAAATGAAAACCACTTAAACTATGAAACCAAAGCGAAGTATTCTAAGAGGTGAAACATTTCTGCAAAATCCCCCATGATGCCAGTTCTTTAGGAAAAGCACACATATTTATGGGATCAGGGTGGCATTCACTTACCTTAAGAAAAGTAAAAAAATGTACTAACAGAAACATAAAATGTTTCTCAGAAATCCTCAAATAATGGACAAAATAGGATGTGAATTCTCCTAGATAATAAGAAAAAATTAATTCATAAAAAAGTCTAGAGGCCTTTTTTGTTGTTACATAGTGTGATTCCCTGTGAATAAAAGGAGTAAATGGAGCAATTCAAAGTATTTTATAATTCTCTGGCATAGAAGATTAGTTAGAAAATCTTGTGAGGACATCTGACATTGCTCTCTTCTCTCTTACACAGAGCTCAAAGAAACTGAACTCTTTTGTTGAAAATATCTATTGTCTCTCCTTTCTACAGTGGTGAATATCTCAGGAAACTTTTTCCTTAATCATATCTGGCCTAAACTACTGAAAGCAGATTTGGCCTGGTGTATAAAAATGTGAAGCATTCGAGTGTTCAAAAATTCCCTCCCCCAGGAAATGAAATGTATTGAATTCAAAACACACACTATTTTCCCAAATAGTATCTTCAAAAGGCCTTATTAAAATCCTCTCATTGGTACTTTCCTATGGAATCAGGGGAACGCCTAGTATCTCCATCTAACAAAAAACATCACTGCCCCATCAATATCATCTTTTAGCTATGAGCCAGTTATTTTAGATTTTTGCTACCCCAAAAAATCTTTCTCTCATATGCCAAAAACTGGATCTAGCGGCCTCAAAACATTTTTGGAAGTAGTTGGAATTTAATTAAAGACCCATATACATATGCATGTGTTCATTTGGTCCAAGCTCTCCTGTGTCTGTTCAGTGAACATCAGCTGAAACACAATGTGTTCGGTAGAATATAACAACCCCCAACCCCCACCCCACATCCACTCCTCACCTTACCACCTGCCAAAAGAAAGTGAATTCCCACAAGATTATTATCTTCTTTTATGACTAGAGAGAAATACAATTAATCAGCACACTGAGAGTCAGAAGACCCAAATCCTCACCTTGGCTCTGAATCTAACTAGGTGTAGAAGTTTGAAAAAAAAAAGTAACTTTACTTCATAAACCTCAGATTCCCAAGTCATATAATATGTGTGGGTAAGACCGAGTGATTGCAAAGCCCCCCTAAATCTTAATGGTCTATGAGTTTAATAAGGGTTAGTCGTTTGGCTCTCTACTATTAAAAATCTAAAGTTACATTACTTGGAAAATTTTTAATGAATATTGGCTATGATCAACACCAAGTAAGTAGAACATCTCAAAGAAAGACCTACAAATGAATAATTTCATGCAGTGTTGATGCTTCCTGTTGGTCTAAAGCTGGGTAGCCCTAATCAGCACAAGATGTTGGAATGAACCTGCCTGGGGGAGAATCCCCACTCTACTGTATCTGGCTACATGACCTGAATTACTTAAATTCTCTGTGCTTTGATTTCTTATATCAGTAATGCAGGCATAAAATAGCATCCCCTTTACTTTGTAGGGGACTGTTTGGGAGGATCAAAAAAATTCGACATGTAAAGTTTTTTGCATTTACACAGATCAAGAACCCAAACAATGTTTGCAAGTACTACTACTACTCTAACGGAAGAAAGAGAAAGAAAATAATAAAGGAGGGAAAATAATCTCCAAATCTTATTTTTAACAGAATTTTTAAGGAAAAATTGATTTTTAAAATTTGCATCAAATGGTTTATATCTCTACAGTTGGCATCATCAGTGGTTAGAAATACAGGTAGCATCTGGCCAACACTCTGGTTGGTACTATGGAAAGGAACATGTTTGAACTCATGGGCGAAGATTCAGTGAGACAGAGCTAAGCTGTCAAGAATGGATAATGGATAATAAATTTAGGTATGAGGACACTCGTTATAAAGGCATCACTGTATTCTGAACAACATTATAAGAATTATTTTGAACAAACAGTAGTCACACACAAATATCAGCTATATACATATACCAAATGAGGAGTGGGAAGAAAGGCACATTTTAACTGTGGTGAACATAGCAGTCTATGACAGGCAAACTGTATTATTTAGTTAATCCAACAATAAAGTTTGACAGGTTCTTTAAAAATAAACAAAACAGTGCATTCTGAAATTTATCAAGTGATTTTTTTAAAAATACATATCCATGCTGTGTTTCGATGTTTTTTGAAAACTTTGAAATTCATGTTCAGTTATAAATTTGCTAGGAAAATACAAACTTGGATTCTTCCAAATGAAAGCCTTCTGGAGTTAATAATTCTCACAGCAGTTTCACAGATTCTATCCAAACTTCAAGTCCAAATGCCAGAGCTAAAGACTATGAAGACTGATAAAAGTTAGACATTCTGCTGATGTTTTCTATTCTATTGCTGTTCTTACAAAAGAAGGTTTTTGTTCCAGCTACATACAACACATCATATTATCTCTAGTTAGCACTGGCAGAGAAAAAAAAATGAATCTGCAGACTTCAGAAAGACTAAATAGACAGAGATAATGTGGCCTGAGGATATCAGCTTCTATACATCTATTTCTTATATTTAGCAGTATTCATAAAACTAAGGGTGGGCTTTGAGTAGAGAACATTATCTTTAAAGGGTGCAAAAAACACCCCGAAACTAAATTCATATTTTGAGAACTCTGACAAAAATGAGGAACTGAGGCCAAACTGGACACTACTTTGCAATCAACAAGAGTTGTCCGTATATTCAATGGCTCTACTGGGCACATTTAGCACAATTGATCAGACTAACTTTGAGAAGGATCATAAGGATATAAAGACTCCTTCAAAGCAGTAGGAAAATGAATAGCTGAATGGAGAAAATTGTGCCACACACATCTTCTTGTCCTATTACTGTTAACGCCAGCAGTCACAATCAGTAGTTTATTGTATAGGGCAATCTTGTTGATTAGAAACTGGATTCAAGTTCATCAAAATGGAATGGCATGTAACTCATCCCTTCTATTCCTACAGAAATAACTTATGCATCTTTATAGACATTTTTATTTGTAGACTATATTATGTTCATAAGAATTGGCTTTGGAAATGTACATGGTGCCTTGTCAATCACTTCTGCCATTCATTTCTGGAAGGAACTAGAAAACAAGTCAGTAATAATAATGATGATGTTTCACTTTGGCAAACAAGACATTTCTTGGCTATTTTTATTTAAAAGTTTCAAAATATTTGTCTTGAAGTCCAAGTTCTTGTTCATCTTATTTGGACTATCTTTATATCAGCATGTAGGCAGCACCCTGCAAAAGGCCCCCTACATATAACCGTTACTTTAATGATCTAAAAGAAACAACCCTATGGAAGTAGAATAATGTGCTCAAAATTACGCAGAAGATTTCCTAAGTGTGAAAACAATGCAAAGCCAAGAGGGTTTAAAGTTCGCTGTCAGCCACTAACTCCTTTCTCTGACATGCAACATCAGCTCATTACCCCCTAGTCCCTGACCCAAACTAGAGAGGATAAACAAACTTAGTTGCTTAGCAACAGGACTGCTGAGCAAAGAGGTAGAATTTGCATTAATGTTGCTTCTTGGACTGATCATTCAAAGGTCCTTGCAGATCATGCAACCTCTAAAACCAGCAACTCTCCATAAAATACTGACTTAGAACAAGGATAATGTTGATAGTCAAATACATAATGTAAAGTCATTCCAATAACAAGATAATTATTAATTAATATTTATTGGTGTATGGCTATGTTAGATATTATTTTAAATCTTTGATTACGTTAACTTCTAATGTAGAAAATGGAAAAGATGAAAATGAGATATAGTGTAAATACAATGAGTATACATATATCTGAGAAGAGATGGAGTATACATAAGAAAAAATATGTATTAAAAAGAAAAAATGATTATTAGGTTAATCCAATTTTAGTATATGTGCTGCCGAAGCTGAGCACGATTATTAGGTTAATCCATAAGGCAAAGAGTAAGACATCAACAAATGTATTTCTCTTTTTTTAAAAATAGATATATGAATCCTTTATTTATTTAAGTTTTCCTTTCAATGATGTTCAAAATCAATTTTTACTTTCTTTCCCCAGGTTCTTTGAGAGTTGAATAGTTACAAATATGTGTTTCCTTGTATAAAAAGAGTAAAAAAAATAAAGTTTATCATAAAGTCATTTCTTTAAATGACTCTTCTTAAAGCAGAAAGACTAGCCCTATAACTAACTCATGAGCTGTAGTTAATATTCCCTTCAATTATACTTACAAAACAGATACCACGTGTGAGTGTGCATGTGAAATTTCATCATCACAACTCAACTGGTACACAAGGTAAACATTGCATAGGTAAATAGAACTGTATTAAAATCAATTTGCTAAACAGTCACCTTTGTCAATTTGGTTATTTTTATAACCATCAATTACTTGGGTTTAAGGGTATTGATGACTAAACTCCCACAGAGAAAGGACAAAGAACACAGCATCCTTATTTTTCGTCCTCCAAGACACACGCTGCAGCAATAGAGCACTGAAGACATTTCCAAGAAAAAAAAAAAAAAAAAAAGGATGATTCCAGATATATCAAAATTTAGCATTTTCTATGTATAATTTTTAAAGCTTGTTTTGAATTATGAAATGATTCCATGGTGGTTAGAAAGACCACAAACTTCATTTATAAACTTCTTTAAGTTTAGTTGGTTGTCCCCACTAAAGGAAGCGTATCCTGTGGTCTTTCAGATTCTGTAGATTTACTTCGGGGGGAGGGGAGGGGTGTTCATAGTGAGAACAATAGTTTCCAGACACCACAGATGGAAATTTAATGTGTGGTGTGATACTGCACATCAGGAGCCAGCTAAGGTAACTGTGTTGCAATCTGTGAGTTTACTCTTGTGAAAAGATCCCTTGGCATTTTCTTAACAAGAGCAAGCAGAGTGTTAGTGCCAGTGTTTTGGCTTGCTTCCATTTTCCAGTGTATAAGCTCCAACCACCAATACTTTTTCTACATTCCAAATATTAAATTATTTTAGGGTTATATAATTCACATTAATATTTTCCTCATACACCTCAGTGATATGGCAACACAGACCATATTAGGTGTTTATGAGATTCCTCAGGCAAAACTGTGTTCTACCCTTAAGCTACAGTAGTAGCGCTATTAGATCTTTTCTACCAAGATCACATTACCCAGTGCATCAAAAAATCAATGCTTTTACGAAACTGAAACTAAACTCAAGACAGACAAATAAATAAAAGCAAAATAGAGGAGACAAGGATTATGAACACGCACTCACACACAGACCACACACCACACCCATAGACATATCTGGAAGCACATTGGAATATTTATCCCTAAAATATATGGGGGTGTTTTTTTGTATAACAAAAATAAAATATACATTATCAAACATAAATGTATATTTTTAAAAATATATAATTTATTTTGGCACCTTATCCACACTTCTAATACTCTAATACGGAAAGCTAAATAAATCACTGACGAAGTGATTTGCTTAAATGGCATTTTGGTTTCAAAAATAAAATGTTTTGAGGACTAAATCTCAAAGTCATTTAAAAATTATTTTTTTAAGTATCTGTGAAAAATATCTCAAGTACTTAGCAAAAGTTGAAACAGGAAGGGCTTCCAGTTTCCAAATCGGCATGTAAGAACCTTAGAAGTTGCCCACTCTGGCCACACAAGTAAAAAGCTGAAGAGACTGAAAAATGGAGAACTCTTCTCAGAACCATTAAAAAAAGTGAGGTCACTGGGAAAAACCACTTGCCCTGAAAGGTGGAGAGACAAACTAGGCAAAACAGAGACTCAAAACTTATTGGAGCAGAAAATTCTGAGCAGAGACATCTACAGGAAAAAGTTGGGGGCAGAAGCAGGCTGAAAGAAGTGAAGAAAAACACAAAACACGAACTGTGACGAATTACAAATCAGAGTTAAAAAACTCCAAGGAGACCCAATCACAGGAGTGGCCCCACATCTCTGTGAATTTTAGCTCTGGGAGTTCAAACCTGGCTCTCTCACAAAAATTCCCTCATGATCTGCTTCCAGCAGGGGGAAGAAAAAAAAGGAAACATCTTGAAATACACCACAAACATTTCTGTTCTTAAAGAGTTCTGCCCTCCAAGAAGAAACTGTTTTAACCAGAATATAACCTGCTGGGGTTTTATCACAGGCTAACTGACCCAAAGGAAAAGGAAATACCCAATTTCAGCCAGTTCTAGATAGATATCTAAAGCAGTAAAATGTATGATACTACGATGGTGGATACAATTCATTACACATTTTTGCAAACCCACAAATTTTAAAGTCCCAGAAAGAAAAATCCTAATGTAAAAACTATGGTCTCTGGGTGACTGTGGGATGTCAGTAAAGGTACATCAATTATAACTAATGTACAGCCACTCTGGTTGTAAGATGTTTAATGGGGGAGAGTATGGTATGAATGTGTGGGGGGGTATGAAGCATATGATAAATCTCTATACGTTTTCCCAAATTTTGTTATGAACTTAAAACTTTAGCCTCTAAAAAAATAAAAAGTCTGTTCTGAAAAAAAAAAAGTTGATATAGCCTCAAACTATTATCTTTTATTTTGGTCTAATCATTGCCTTGATTATATTATTCAGTTCTTCTCTTTTCAGATCAGTCCAATTGGTTTTTTTTCCCCTTAATTCTAATTGCTATCATTTATTTATTGACTACCACTTGGTGTTTACAACCTAATGCACATAATCACATTTAACCATTTATACTCATAGGCTGAAACAAAAATTATCATTGCCATTGTTACAGGTAAGGAATCTTTGAAAATGTTCATTTGATATTAAGGTTGGAACATAATGTTTGCCCATTATGTTACAGTCTTACCCACATTATATAGTTATTAGCAATGGTAAGCTCTATCACATGAAATCCCATCAATGCTTTTTTAACTAAATTTTTCAGGGTTGTCTCGTATGCCTCTGTAAAGCTGCTTTCCCCCAAACTTCTGAGTTAAAGTTAATATTTCTTCTTCTAGAATAAAATAATAGTCAATTCAAGTATTTCAAAAGCTGGGTGGAAGTGTCTCATTTTATTTATTTGTTATCATTCAACATTTTTGCCAATATTTTTGTATAACTAGAAGCTATATTTAGGGGAATAAGGACATCTAGACTGCTGATTATGACTAATAAATACTCCAGAAGAAATGGGTGATGTTATTAAATTATAATTAAGGGACAAAAATTACCCCCAACAGTACATCACAATGGCTAAGGGACAGAGTGAAATTCAAGAAAGGAGATCAAGCCAAAGCTTGAGGACATGGAGATACATATACACAAATACATGTAATTTAAAGATGGACAACAGATATTCTAGTCCTCTGCAGTGAAGAACAGTTAGTGTAATTATACATGAAAAAATCTGTTTATCTTTCTTTTGTAAGGGAAGGCATCAAATAGCTTTTGGAGGGAAGGCTCATGCCTTATGAAAAGTATCAACAGATGAAAACGTTGACAGTCTTTTTTTTAAAAAATGTTACAATTTGGTAAATCGTATCATAAACTTTGAAAATCAGGCTAGCATTAAAGATTACAAAGAAATCTTAAGTTCAAACCAACAAACTAGTATTGATAACTTTAGTATCAAATCATATTTTGTCTAATCTCCAATTTATTACCCTTACTAAAAACATGGCCCTCAGCTGTGACAGACCTCTCACACATAAGCCTAATGATGCAGATATGCAGACAACAGAGCAGATTAAACACAACTTTTGTTTAAAAACAGGGAAGAAAAAGAGAGGAAGATGGGGAGTAAAGGTGGCTGTAAAAATAATCAGATTTAGGTTGTCTTCAACTTTTTTAAGTGTTCTCATTTTTCAGAGACCAAAAAAAAAAAAAAAAAAAAAAAAAAAAGACCCCAACAACAACAAAACAAAAAAAACCACAATGCAAACTGAATGGCATATTTTTGAAACTATAGAAGCATAGTTTCACCTCCAGTTTCAAAGAAGTGGAGTGGGACAAATATAAAAAAAAAAAAAAATCACATTTTAAAAGCCATTGAGCACCCTGGGTTTATTCCTTTTATTAATGGACTGAAACTTCCTCTAGAAGAAAAAAAAGGAGGGGTGCAAATAAGAGGTCTGAAATAGGCATTTTCAGAATATTACTATAAACGACAGAGATTGGCTACACCTTTAACCACTGAGCTGAAATGTGAAATCCTTAGAGTGCATTTTTAGGCTGCTGATCCTGACCTCCTACAGACCAATTAGAGCAAAATAATTGTTGTTGGTATGACAACCTCAGGGAGAAACAAAAGACTTCACTTTCTTTAAGCATAGCCACAAAGTTGTTCTTTAGAATAGAAAATAAGCAGGGGTGGCTATAAATTGTGGTAGCTTATAAGATCACATTGGATAATGACATTTTTTCTTCTAATAATGATATTAAGACCACATCGGGTCCAACGGGTCAGGGAGGACTAACCCATGCACATCATTAATTTGTGCATTTCAGCTGCCTTTAAACTGAGAATTGATTATCAAAGATAAATTGATTATTTTATTGATATGAATAGTAAGGCATTTAAGCATATCGAATCCATATTTCTTAGATACAGCTTTAGTTTTACATCTCACTAGGAGATATAATTAAAAAAGCTCTTAAGGCCAAAGCCCACGAGCATTTCATTAAAATGCACACAGGACATACACACACACACACACACACACACACACACCCACACACAAATGGTCACTTTTGATCTATATAAAAACTGCCGTTATTACTGATTATTATATGGAAATGAAAATATCTGTAGTTCTCATCACTTTAGTATAGATATACTACTCTCCATTGTAGAGCTTTATTGAGGCATGACTGATGTATAAGAAATTGCACATATTAATGTAAAATTTTATGAGTTCTGACATGTATATATACATGAAAACTGCCATTACAATAGAGGTAATGAACATATACATTACCCTACCCCCAATGTTTTTGTGCTCTTGTGTAACCCAGATCTCATTCCCTCTCCTCCACTGGCCCATCTCTAGTGAAACAACTTTATTTGTTTTCTGCCAGTATAGATTGCATTTTCTTACAATTTTACATAAAACAAGAACCACAGAGTAAGTACTCCTTTTTGTGTGGTTTGTTTCACTCAACATAACTATTTGAGATTTATCCATTTTGATATATTCCTTTTTAATAATAAATAGTCAAATTTATGAATATACCATAATTTGTTTCTATATTTACATGCTACGGTTCATTCAGATTATTTTCTGTCTTTACGTAAAAACAAATCTGTTATGAACATTTCTGTGCAAGTAATATATAGAAATATGTTAATATTTCTCTTGAGTAAATATCTACAAATGGGAATGACTGTATTATATGGGGGAAATACACTTAACTTTTTAGGTTCCCGAGTGTTTTCTAAAGCTATTATTCTGTCTTTTACTCCTCATATCCACGTATGAATCAAGTCATTCCACAGCTTCACAATCAGCATGGTTAAACTTTTTATTTCAACCATCCTGGGTGTTGGGGGGTGTGTTAGTATATGTAACTGCAGCTTAATTTGTATTTCCTATGACTAATAATGCTGGGTATCTTTTTGGTGAATTGTCCTTGAAAATCTTCTGCCTATTTTCTAATTAAGACAGTTTACTTACACGTAAGGGAGTTTTGTGGGTTCATTATGTATTCCGAAGAGAAGACCTTTACCAAATATGAGTTTTGCAAGATATTTTTCTAAGTCCATAGCTTATCTTTTTACATTTTCTTCAGTGTCTTTTAAAAAGCTGAAGATTTTAATTTTGATGATGTCTAACTTTCAAGTTTTTTATCTTATGGATTGTGCTTTTATCATGTCAGAAATAACTGCTTAACCCAAGACACAGAGTATTTCTCCTGTTCTCTTTAGCACTTTTATAGTTTTAACTCCTCCATTTAGGCATACATTTCAATTAAATTTTTTGTACACAAAATGAAGGAAAGTTCAAATTTCTTCCTTCCTTTTTTTATTATAGTTATTCGAGTTTTGCAATACTATTTGTTAAAAAGATGATTATTTCTCCATTTAATTTCTTTGGCATCTTCATCAAAAATCAATTGACTATATAGTGTGGGGCTATTTCTGGATTCTCTCTCGTGTTCTATTAATACCATACTGTCTTGATTAGTGGAGGTTTACAATTTTAAAATATTTTTATCAACTAGAGTAAGCACTTTTTTCAAAGTTAGAAAAGCCAAAGTCATTTTGCAATTCTAGCTCCCATATTACCAAATGAATTTAGAAACTAGTCTGTTAACCTCTTTAAAATAATACAATGAAAACAAAACAACAACAAAAAACCCCTGTTATTATTGATTTAATTGGAATTGCATTGAATGTATAGATCAATTTTGGAAAAAATTAACAATCTTGTTAAATTCACATTATAATTCATGAATATGGCATACTGTGTCCATTTATTTAGGTCTTATATAATTTCTCTCAGCAATATTTTGTAGTTTCTGTGTAGAGGTAACATCAACAAATATTTTGTCAAGTTTTATCCCAAGTGTTTCATTATATTTATGCTACCATAATGCATTTTTAAAAATTATTCATTGATATGTCATAGAGAAATACAGTTGATGTTTGCATTTAAGCTCTGTATTTGGAAATATTGATAAATATTTTTGAAGATCTAGTAGCTTTTTTATAGATTATATGTATTTTCTACACAGATTATCGTATCATCTGCAATAAAGACAGTTTTCATTCTTCCTTTCAACCTATAAGATTTTATTTTTTTTCTCATCTTTATGTACTGACTACAATATCCAGGACAGGCTGAACAGAAGCATTAAAGAGTAGATATCTTTGGGGCACCCGGGAGGCTCAGTGGGTAAGCCTCTGCCTTCAGCCCAGGCCCCCAAGTCATGATCTCAGGGTCCTGGGATCAAGCCCCATGTCAGGGCTCTCTGCTCAGCAGGGAGCCTGCTTCTGCCTCTCTCTCTGCCTGCCTCTAAATAATAAACTCTGCCTACTTGTGATCTCTTTTTCTCTGTGTCAAATAAATAAACAAAACCCTTACTAAAAAAAAAAAAGTGGATATCTTTGTCTTATTCCTGATCCTAAGGGGAAAAACATTCAATGTTTTACAATTACATATTACTGTTAACTACAAATTTAGAAGGTTCTCTTCTTATTTCTAATTCGTTTAGAGTTTTTATCAGGATATTCCATACTGGATTTTGGACAAATGTTTTTCTCTGCCTCTATCGAAATAATCCATTATCTCCATTTTCTTTAGTCACCATATGACAGGTTACATTGAGATTTGAATCAAATACATCTTGCCTTCCTATGATAAACTCCTCTTAATTGCAATGTCTTATCTTTTTTTATATTGCTGGATTTGATTTGCTAAACTTAGTTAAGAATTTTTGCACCTCTGTTCATGAATCATGTTGGCTCACAGCTGTATTACAATAAGGTTTTTCTATTTTGAGTACCAGGATAATACTACTTTTATGGATTACTTGTAGAATGAGCTGGGATGTATCTAGCCCCCTTCAATTTCTTGTAAAACATTTGGTATTATTTCTACATGAAATCTATGATACAAATTCACAAATTAGAATATTAGGACATGCTCATGTCATTACCTATCTTCTTAAGCATATAAATATTATATAACTATTTTAATATCCTTCTCTGGTAATTCTGTCCTCTGCATCATTATTTTTCCATTGATTGATTTTTTTTTTCCTCATCATAGTTTACATTTTTTGCAGGCCTGGTAATTTTTCATTTGATGTCAGATTTTTTTTTTTAAATCTTTATAGGGTTTGTTGATATATTTTTTACTCCTTTTAAATACTCTTGAGCTTTGGATTAAGATATAAGTTACTTGGAAATCATTTGATCCTTCCCAAGTTTGCTTTTAAGCATTGTTAGGCAGTTCCAGGGCATTCTTTAGTCTAGGGCTAATTGTGACTCCCTAATAAGGCAAGGCCAATTTGAGTAATCTACCATATGCCCTGTGTGCTGGGAGAGCTTTCTCTATCTGCTTTGTGGGAACACAAACTTTCCTCTCGTATAATCACTGGGATTGCTCTGGCAATTCCTTTCCAGAGACTCCTCTGGCCTTGAGTAGTTTTCTCAAATACACGTACTTTTTCTGTATACAACCAAAGACTTGGGGAGAAATGACTGACCAGATTTCCACAAAACAATCTTTGTAGCTCTCAATTAAACACAGCCCTCTTTTCTGTCCCCCTACTCTGCAAAATTCTAACCATTTTGGCTTTCCCGCCTCTTCAGTTCAGAGACTACTAGGCTCTTGGTTTTCACACTCCTTGCACAGAGCTTAATGATAAGTAGGATGATCATACGCAAAACTGGGACAATAGTAAAGCTTCATCTCCATGATTTCCATTCTCTGAGATCACTCTCCTGTACTGATTTTTTGTCCAATTCCCACATTTTCATGCATTTCGTTTGTTTTTACAGTTATATGGAGCAAGACTAAGTATAATTCACAATTTTTATCACAGCCAAAGGCTATATTACCTTTAAAGTTACTATTCAGACATATTTAAAAGATAAGTTCTGGGCGCCTGGGTGGCTCAGTGGGTTAAGTGCTGCTGCCTTCGGCTCAGGTCATGATCTCAGGGTCCTGGGATCGAGTCACCACATCGGGCTCCCTGCTGAGCAGAGAACCTGCTTCCTCCTCTCTCTCTTTCTGCCTGCCCTCTCTGCCTACTTGTGATCTCTCTCTGTCAAATAAATAAATAAAATCTTTTTTTTAACAAAAAAAAAAAAAAAGTAATAAGTTTCTCTAAAAGGTAAAAGGTGTGACATAGCCCTATGAATAGAGGTGATGCTATAAACCTCTTTCCTGAGGAAAATGAGAAGGTACTGAGGTCAGTCCAGGAACATACCTACTTTTAGGTCTTAGAAGCCTGTTTAAAGATTATATTAACATTCATATCTACTAAATTCAGATTTCAGTGTCTGGTTTAACCTATCTTTTATTAATAAATATTTTCAAACAGATATTTAAATGGGTACCTCTGATTGATAATTCTATTTATTCAATATACTGTAATCACAATGTACTTCAGTGTGCATTACCTGGTTCAAGCCTCATAATGTCACTGCTAGATTACATTACAAACATCCAGGTATTTGATTCCTTTTACACAGAAAACAAGACATCAGCAGACCCTTCCTACCCCTGAAAACAGCAATGACCTTGAAGAGGCAGAACAGGAGCACCTTGAAACAGGTCCTCCAACTCCTAGTTTCAGCTCTATTCGCCTACATTGTTTGTTACGATGACCAGTGCATTTAGATATTAACCACTTGGATCAAACATGTTGAAAGCCTGCTAATGTCAAAAACCTTCAGGTCATTGCAATGTCCAGTAGATACAGCCTAATTTTTGGCACCACTTGTCAGCTAAGTTTCTTGAAATAAAGAAGAAATAACAATATGAATGTAACTACTTATAGTATTCATCTTGACCTGATGCAACTTCACTAATACAAGTTATTTCATTATGCCTATTGAGATGTCCAACACATAAAATTTAATCAAAGTGACGATGTGTTGTTGTCTCAACTTAGGAAAATACTTTGAAGTGTAATTTTTTTTTTTGCCTCAGTAAAAAAAAAAAAAAAATCATCAGGGCTACCTATGTCTCTTTAAAAAAAGGACACAATAGACTAAGCCTTTTAGGTGGACTTATGGCAGTTAATGGACAACCTGGAATGTATTAGCAACACTATCCTTCTTATATTGGTATATCACAGGGGATTGACTTCTCAAGCATAATTACAATGTTGTCTTCATCCAATCCCCAAACAATGAAAAACAGTCGCAACAAAATTGAACACCCCATATGCTCCACAGTTGTTTGGGGTTTTTTTTTTTTGTTTTTTTTTGCGGGTTTTTGTTTCTTTTTTTTTTTTTTTGTCACAAAGGTATAGATGGTTCATATAATACAGGTTAATAAAAAAAAAGAAAAATGCATCAGATGTTTCACTGCGGTATGGCATATGCTTCAGGAAAAGCAGCGTATGCTTAGAACTTGAAGAATTTATATTTCACATTGTGTGACCACACAATTAGAATTCTTACTCTGGGAACTTTTCAATCATCTTTTAACCAGTCAACATACAAAAAAAATAAATGGTCATTCGCAAACAACATCCAGGTTTTCACCAGTAATAGAGGAAAGCTTAAATTCTGTGTAATTTCTGAAATAGCTAAAAAATTTACTTGTAAAAAAGTTAGTCCTCATTTATATTCATAAATTTATCCTCTATAATTATATATAACTATGTATAGTTAATCCTCATAGGAAGATTTAGACAACTAGGTAGAAACTCACAGACTACCATCTTGACCTACTGAACACAAACAACTAAAAAAACCATGTGGAATAATTACAATTAAAGGATTTCTCTTAGAGCGAGATGTTAGATTCCACCAGATACAATTAGAAGCCTCCACTTTCCCACAACACAGTATTTTGACTGTGAAGAAAAAGAAATCTTATCTGGCCCACTCTAAAGAAACAAGAAAGTGGAAGCAGAAAAGAAAGCCATCAGGCACAGGGACCAGATCAGAAACCTGCTCCTCTTTGCTGGCCCGCAATGCCAGGCCCTGCACTCCTACCCTGCCCTGCCCCTGGCCCTAGCCAGGCCCCTGTACCACTGCCCCACCATTTCCCACCTATTCTCATAGTTTCTTAGGTTCTTTCACTACCAAAAGTCTTTTAGGGTCCTCCCATTTACAAAGATCTCTTTTGGTCCTTGTCCTTTGCTACTTATTTTAATTGAACGCATTGCTCTCCTATGACCTTTTCTAAGAACAACGACCCAGTTCTTCTTCCACATCAACTCTTCTAAGTTTTAAGGTGGTATACAGAGAAAAAATGTTAAGATAGTATGCAAAACTAACTAACAAAAGCCACACATATAAATCTGCATTATCCTCAGGGGGCATTTTCTAGTCTCCCATTTCCCCCGAATTTCTAGTGTCTCTCTTGGGGGATTCAAATGTAAAATTTAATTTATTTAGATAATCCATCAATGTCACTTATGGTTTAGGAAAGTTGTAGACCAAATATGTCAGGTCACTGTTACCATAACACGGTGTAAGGGGTATCAAGATTTCCTTCAAGTCCTTAATGGGATGTTTTAAGTTGATGGAAATGTTATATTTCTAAAATGTATTGGCTCCTTTTCAAAATTATGGATAATACAGTATTTACAGAAAAAATAGTTAAGATTAAAGCAACCACACTCTAATGTTATATATTTCACATGAATGGTTGAACTTATTACCCTATTCAATTTGATCATAAAAAAGCCCTGCTGAAACTGCATGCTTCATAACAAGGTGATCATGTCTGTGTGCCTATCTCTTGATGACTTGGTATGTTCTTTCACGTTAGAGGTATGCTTGGGTGGTCTGATTTGACTTCCATTTCATCCAATTTGTTTCCTAAACAGATTGAACCAGCTTCTGCTAATTCACTAGCAGTTTATAGACACAAAATGGATACTTCCATGCGCCACTTCCTAAGCCATTAACGTGTGGAAACCCTGATATTTCTTTCTCCCAAAGCCTTTGTCATGGCCTAACAATTTGCAGGCACATCAAAGTAAGACTAAGGGGGAAGCAAGGCCTCAAAATCTTTCTGCACATGGTACCCAAATATTAAGTTAACACTAGGTGGGCAAAACAGAATTCTGTATCCAATGTCTTCTACTCCTGGGTGGCCTAAGAAAAGAATGACTTCTCTTAATAGTTATTAACCTTATCAGCCTGTAATAGTTCAAGTCATAAAGTACTGCCCAAGAATTTTCCATTTCTTCAAAAACACAAGGTAGGAGCATTTCTTAGCACCATGTTTGGTGCTAGGCAATATCGCTGTGTGTTTTTTCATTTGGCTAAGGAATGTGAAGGAAGTGGGAAGTGCAATTCTGCATTCTGCTTTCAGATAATGAAGAACTTTAAAGAGCCATAGAGTAATTCACCTTATTCCATTTTCCTGCCTCAACAGTCATCAGAGTATTGTTTTGAGATAAAAGCCTCACAAACCACTGGGGGTCTTAGAGTAACTATGATAAACAGATTCTCCAACTAACTGGAAGGCTGGTTACGTTTACCATGTATATAACACATAGTTGTGGAGTGAGCAATAATCTTTCTGTTTTGTTTAAAACATCAAGATTTTCAGAATTGCGAACTCGTTACCAAAGCATTCATTTTGGACCACCAATACAACACCAGCATAATGAACCTCATACATACCCCCTTAAGAACAGCCACAATCCCCAAGAAAATGGAAGGACAATTGTATACCAAAAAAACTAAAGATTTCATATGGAAATGATCAAAATTGTAAGTCACTCAAAGAAAAATCCTGTGATTAATAGGTAAAAAAGCAAAGCCAAAGATAATTTCTGAGGAAGGAAAACATGATCTACTTTTAGCAACATTTGTGCCTAAATCTTTCAGGAAAAAAAAAAAAAAAAAGTGTGTGTGTTTAGTTGTTTTATTTTGTGAAATCCTGGTACATGAAATTTTAATTTCTTACTAATGACACTGAATGCTGAAAGCTATCTACTTTATAATTTTAATTCTGGGACTATTTACATTTGAGCTTAAATCAAAGAATCAGACTTAAAAACAAATAAAAAATCAAATAAATGTGCATAGGTGCAGAAAAACTAAAATACTGTATTTAGGAAGCATTTCTCCATGATGACTCCTGACATATCAGAAATATTCTAGTGACCCCGTCTCACACTTTAGGCAATGCCAAAAATAACACTAACAGATGGTCTCCTCTGCCAAGCTACAGAAAGAAACCTATTAGTCTAATCAAAGAATAGCGTCTTGCTAGCACTAATAGGTACTAATGACCATACCACCAGTCGTTTTAATTCCTCAGAATCTAGACTCTGTCTGCAAAGTTGAAGCCTTTTATATATTTAGCAAAGTGAATTTGAAATATTATGGCAAAATTTTATAATATACTGAGCCACTCTGTGTCATAAAAATAAGGTACATTTAAAAACACTATTAGCAATAATAAATGAAGAAAAAAAAAAGAGATCGTAAAGGTTTAAATGCAAATGGCGCAGGAGTGTTCATCAAATGTCTTTGTTTTTTTTTCCAGTGATGTGTCTCTTTTTTTTTTTTTTTTTTTTTTTTTTTTTTTTTTTTTTTTTTTTTTTTTTTTTTTTTTTTTTTCTTTTTTTTTTTTTTTTTCGTTTTTTTTTTTTTTTTTTTTTTTTTTTTTTTTTTTTTTTTTTTTTTTTTTTTTTTTTTTTTTTTAGCATATAACACTTTTTCTTTTTTTTTTTTTTTTTTTTTTTTTTTTTTTTTTTTTTTTTTTTTTTTTTTTTTTTTTTTCTTTATACACCTACTTTTAGTTGTAATAGGGGAAAAAAAAAGCAGTTAGGATTTTTATAGGCACTGCTGATTGTATAATGTAACAATTTTTGTGTTGTTTGTTAATGAGAGTGTTGCAGGTAGGTTCAAGCAATAACAGAGAAGATTAATTTTCATTATAGCCACATTCACCCCACTGCTCATCATCAACTGATCTGTACCCCCTTCAGAAAGCCCATGGGTGGTTGTGAAATATATTCTGACCCTGATCACCATGACAGTCCTTTCTGCCCATTTTAGTGAGGACAATGAACTTTGATCCACAGGATGATATCAAGATAGTGCTTCAAATTAATTAACACATTTTTCCCTTGCAATCTCCCTAGAGGAGATTGTTGTAAATCTTTCATCTCTACCCTTTAGTACTTACACTAGAACAAGTAAAATGCGTTCTGTGTCATATTCTTTTCATTTGTAGTATTAGTCAGTGAATTTAATTTATAACAACATTAAAACCACTGTAAGAGCAGACATTAGTCAGCTGAGTGTGTTCAAAAAATTTTTTCCAGGATGAGTAGAACAGTAGCTTATCATGTCCAAAAGAAAACAATGAAAGGCCTCATATTCTATAGGTAAATTAGGTAAGTTACTATGTGAAATCTGAAGGGAATGTTAGTTTTAATGAAATGCAAAAAAAAAAATCATGATATAGAATATAGTTATAAGATTCTGAGAGCTCAAAGTCTTATTTGTAAATCAAGGATTGAACTTGATTATCCTATCTTTGCCAAATATTCTAGATTTGGTAAAAAGCCCTATCTTATTATAATTTCTTTTAATGTGATTTCTAATAATTTAAACAGTGTAACATCATACATAATACATGTCAATATACAGTGCCAATATAGGATGTGATATAGCTATACTCCTCTTTTATATTTAAGATGTATGAACTCAATACATCCTGTTATCCAATGCAGCCAGGAAGACATTTGTGAAGAAAAGTTAACTCAGTACTTTCTCTCACCAAGAAGAGAGAGAGAAAGAGGGAGAGGAGAGAATAAGAAGAAGAAAAAGAACTAAAGTAAAAAGAAAAATATGGAGGGGGGTGATTTGAGAGAATTACCAAACTGATTATTTTCAATACAGCTACTTAGTAGAAAAAAATCCCATCAGTATCAATTAAGAGAAACATGGATTTTACAATAAATGTGTGAAAAAGGCCCATATTAAGATCCATTAGTATACCTCTTAGTTTACTTTTAAGTAAAATAATAATCATGATGGGGTGCCTGGGTGGCTCAGTGGGTTAAAGCCTCTGCCTTCAGCTCAGGTCATGATCTCAGGGTACTGGGATCAAGCCCTGCATCAGGCTTTTCTGCTCAGCATGGAGCCTGCTTCCTCCTCTCTGCCTGCCTCTCTGCCTCCTTGTGGTCTCTGTCTGTCAAATAAATAAATAAAATCTTTAAAACAAAAAAATAATAATCATGATAATGATAATAGAAAGAAGCTCTAATCTTTCTTAGGAACTTATAGTGCCTTTGGGGGAGAAAACCCTAAAACATCAAAATCAAAATTTTAATGAGACTTCAAACCTTTGAAATGTTGTCAAAGAACTATTCCTTGTCCTCACTTTTAAAAAGGAAATGAGAAATGAGAAAGCTTAGGGAAAAAAAAAAAAAAAAAAGAGAGAGAGAGGCTGGCAGGAAGAAATTCCATCTTGTTGGGTCTCTGAAACAGCGGAGGACTGAACACTTGTAAACACGGTACCTTGAGCAATAGTTGCCTTATGGCTTGTAGTTTGAGGCCAAGAATAGCATGATAAACTTAGAATGTGTTTATCTCTTGGCAGCCTCATTTTACTTACAAGCTGGGAGGGACAAAGACCAACAATTTTCCACCTACAAAGTGCAACTCAACTGGCAGGCAGCTCAGTGAGTAAGTCAACTTGAACCTCCAGATCACAACTACTCTCAAAGACAGATGGACAGTTTTGGAAAGGGGGATGATTCAGCCAATATCTCAAGGCATCTGTGGTTACAGTGTCCTGTAGTGGGGGTGTGGGTGGGGGAAGCTTTAATTTGCAGACTTCACATACGTTAGCACTATTTTAAGAGTCAAACTTTAAGTGTGCAAATTTTTGTAATTCTATGTTCATTGCTAGTTGAAAACAGGTAGGAAAGTGGCAGCATTTTGAGAACCTGTGTTTTCTCTCTGAGAGAGAAAAAGCTTAACATTTTCCCAAATACGGATTTTATTCTGTTTTTTTTTTTTATTTCTCTTACAGCAGTAAAGCATCATGTCTGTTTAATTCAATGGCTCAATGTCAGTTGTTTAATGGTTGATTATAAACCCATGTAGACTTTTATATTTCCTAACTGCTTAATTTAAGAATGGCATTAATTATATGAAGTTTGGTTGGGAAAAGAGGAGCATGGATACTGTAATCTTGAAGGCCAAGCAGAGGAACTTCTTGTTACAAGGTTTGAGTTATCTGTTGAAGCTGGGTTATGCATGTAGTAGGCGTGTTATGTTTCAAATTATGGAAACATTTTGAGATCATAAAACAAACTCTTTTTTTAACCTGCTGGATTCATATTTTTTGCTTTCAGTACAACCCTCTTCTGCTTCAACAAACAGCTGAATACCTAAGATTATTCTGAATCCTTGGAAAGTGCAGGTAAAATCTTTTGGTACTGAGACAGCTCGTTTTATGGATACAGTTGGTTCTGATTTCACAAGTTAATGGCTTACATTATCAGAAGGAATAAAAATGATCTTGCCCCTTTTCATAAAAATGCTCCCGGATCAAGTGGAAAATAATTTCAGAATGGAAATTAAATACAAACCAGGTATTTTTTCAACCGAAAAATTTGTTAGAAATTTCAGATGAAATAAAGTAAAATGATTCTTGACTCTTTAAAGTAAGTTATTAAAAAGTACATCTGTTAAGAGAAGAAAAAAAGGAATGACCAAAGCAATAAATACTTCGAAGTGTTAAAAGTAGATTCTAAGTAGTTCGGTGAATGACTCATCATGATTTCTTTCCGACAGTGGCAAACTAACATATTTTACACCCAGAGCACAATTAATGCAGTTGAGCCTGCCAAATCCCAATTCCTTTGCCTTACCACATATCCAGAAGAACAGTCTCAAAAAGGGGTTCCTGTGGACCTCCATCACCGCTCATCCTGGCGTGTAAGTCCTGACAAGAATGGATACTTATCTTTGAACCTTGTACCATGCCACCATTAATGAAGAGATCCAGCCCAATCCAAGCCAGTGTTACTATCTTTTGCCTTGTGTTGCGCACACTGAGTACTTCACTTGTTATGTCTGAATTATACCACTACATGGAAAACTAACTGGATTAAATATTTTCAAATAGTAAATTTCCACTTTTTACAAATGTGTCATTGGCAAAATGTTAGTTTAAGGAACTGAATTTTCTCTTGAGAACAACCTTATCCCGTCTTTAAATTTTACAAGATTTAAAAAAAAATTTTTTTTTAAGATTTTTGTTTATTATCAAAGAGAAAGAGTGCAAGCTAGGGAAGCAGCAGGCAGAGGGAAAAACAGCCTTCTTGCTGAACAAGGAGCCTGATGCAGGTCTCAATCCCAGGACCCTGGGATCATGACCTGAGCCAAAAGTAGATGTTACACTGTCTGAGCCACCCAGGCATCCCTGCATTTCACAAATTCTTTAAGCTCCGATTTGGATTAGTATCTGGAAACATGACTGGTCACATAGGATCTTGCTGAGTCCATTGCAACTGTGAATCAGAATTGACATAAAGGCACCTTGCTATTAAAGGGTGAATCAGTCTGACCCAGAAAAGTAACTGTGTTTAACTGAAATTTGTCATTCTCATTGTCAAATCGTTATTCTTTTCACACCAGTGTTTTAAGTACTATCATATATATTTCATAGAATCAGAACTGTATGCTTTCTGAAAGAATTAGGAAAGGTACTCTTCTGTGTCATTGGATTCTCATGGCATTCTTGGATTTTCTTTTCCTTCCTACCTCCCCATCCAATCACTAGAGAAACTACAGCCCCAATATAAACAGGACTATATCCCCAAAGGAGAAAATTGTTCAAAAGGAATGAGGAACCAAGGAAAAAATGCGAGTCAAGGTAATTTTAAAAGAAAGCCTCAAAATATTTGTTAACAGAAAAAATGTCAGAATTGGAATACGAGTATATTCAGCCCCATCCAGATGTTTCAGATGCCAGAATGTAATCTCATAAAGGAAAGGATGTTGGTGGTGATGCCTATGACAACACAGCTCTGGGGAATGTACATTTTTTTTTAAAGATTTTATTTATTTATTTGACAGAGAGAGATCACAAGTAGGCGGAGAGGCAGGCAGACAGAGAGAGGAGGAGGAAGCAGGCTTCCTGCTGAGCAGAGAACCTGATGCGGGACTCGATCCCAGGAGCCTGGGATCATGACCTGAGCCAAAGGCAGAGGCTTTAACCCACTGAGCCACCCAGGCACCTGGGAATGTACATTTTAATGGACAGAAATAAAGATTCAGAATTAGAAAAAGTAAAACGGGATCAGAATAGGGAACAAGTGCTTCCCTGCTTTGAGAAGGAGAGGGTGCACACAGATGCTCTCATGGCTACTACACATGGAGAAGAAGGGGAAAACGTTGCCTATGTCTGAGAACATGCAGTTCTGTCCAGGGAGAGAATGTAAGAATGTGAAAAGTGAAACAATGCATTATCAAGGCAATAATGCCAAAAGGGTCCTGACCTCCTAGCAAAAGCGAAATTCTTTGATCTACCAAAAACCTAAAGTGATGTATGGTTTCTAGGTTTTATTGTCATAACCTGGCATGAGCACGGGGGCTTTGTAAAGTCTGAAAACACAGAAAGAAAAAGTTTCTTTTCTATTCTATGCCAGGGGAGATATTCTGCCAACCACCTCTTAACGTAAAAGGGAGAATCCAATCCAATGAGACTAAGAGAGATGACGGGAATGTAACACGCCACTGTCCAGTACAAACAGCCAGGGAAACACTTTCCATTTAAAAATGTCTTGCTGCTGTACAAACATAGCTAACTCCCTTGAAGATTATTTTAGCTCTCATTGCCTTTGCACAAAGATTCCTCGTGTTACTTTGAGATCATTCTTTCAGTTACATTGCGACAGGCCATCTCCCTTTTTGGTATGTGAAGAAACTTAAGCCCGCTGAGACAGTCTGAAAGTTTGGCTCTGGACTCATGCTTTGGAAGAAGACAGGTTCCAATGTTTACCAATGCTTTTCCTTGGCTGCACAGTACCTGCACCTGTGTGTTATGCTAAGAAAATATTTCTGTCCCTAGGAATATTTAAAACTGCTTTAAATTCAAAACACAGAAGACAACTCTAACTCTGTGTTAAGGCCCTAATTATTCTACCTTTGTAGAGAATTCCAATCCAATTTTAGCTTCTTCCTACCCTCGTTTCTTCCCACATCTTCTTACTACCTACCTTCTCTCCCTTACCACCTTGTTTTGGCTATGCCCTTGCCCAATATTTCCACGGCTATCAACGGAACGCGGAAAAAATCCAAGTATTTCATATAGAAATTTCTCCCTTTCCTAGTAGTCAAATAGACCAAATAATAAAGTAATCCCAACTTGAATCTTAGAGGAGTTTTTCATTCCTACTAATAATTACGTTCAGCATGTTTGTCTGGACTCAAAATTGTGTCAGTTCAATCTCTGAAAGTTTATTCAGTACAAGAAAAATTCACTGAAAGTTGATTTATTGAAGACTAATGTACTTTTATCTGCTAAACTTTAAAAAATAAATTACAAGAGTCGCTATTGGACAAGACAGTTGTGTCATCTATTCAAGATTTTTGTAAAGTTTTAGTTGACGACTTTTCAATCTGTCTTCGTAACAGCATCGTAAGGGATGCTCAGTTTCCCTCTGCCCCAAGAGAAAAACATATCCATAAAACTATATCAGAATGTTTTCATGAAAAATTATTTTCATGAAGGATACATCTATATATTTAAAAATACAGTTTTGAATATTCTTTAAATATTTTTTTCAAGTTCTTATTTAAATTTAAGTTAGTCAGCACATAATATGATGTTGGTTTCAGAAGTAGACTTTAGTGACGCATCACTTACATATAACAACCAGTGCTCGTCACAAGTGCCCTCCTTGCATGGGGCACTGGGTGTGGTGCATCACCAATGAATCTTGGAACACTGAGAAAGTAAAATAAAATGCCCTCCTTAATACCAATCACCCATTTAGCCTATCCCTCACTCACCTGTCCTCTGGCAACCCTCAGTTTGTTCTCCATAGTTCAGTCTCTCTTATGATTTGTATCTCTGCTTTTATCTTGTTTTATTTTTCTTTCCCTTCATCTATGTTCCTCTGTTTTTTGTTAAATTCCACATATGACAGAAATCACACGGTATTGGTCTTTCTATGACTTACTTTACTTTGCTTAGTGTCATACATTCTAGCTCCATCCACATCATAGCCAATGGCGATATGTCCTTCTTTTGATGGTTGAGAAATATTGCATTATACATACACACACATATATACGTACACACATACACACAGCACATCTTCACCCATTCATCAGTTCATGGACACTTGGGCTTGAATATGTTCTTAAATATATATTTTAAATACAGTCTCATAAATATCTTCTTGTGACCCTCAGATTTCCCCTCTCTCTGCTCTAATTCCTTAATTTCATCTTACTATTCCAATCTCCTTTTTCAATACACATCAATCTCCCCATCCATGACTTATTCCTAAGTCCCTTTCAATCTGTGCTTAGGTAGGGTGACCAGACATCCTTTCCCAGAACATTCCTGGTTTTTCACTTGAATCAGTAAAATAATAATTGTTTAAAACTTTTGTGTCTCTTTTACATCTCAAGTGAATCCTGGGTGAACAATATATGGTTTTTCTCTCTCAAATCCTCGTGTTGTCATCTCCAGTCTGGAATTTGTTGTGTGACAGCAAAAGTCCTAGCTCTCATCAGGCAATCTCTACCCTTTATCTCATTTCCTTCCAGATGGAGCAACAAGTTGTCAAAGACAGACATATCAAAATTACCAAAAACATCGTGAGAAAATAAAATGGCAACTGTCAAAATTTGCAGGAAATCCAGTGGTCAGTAAAGCTACCCTATGTAGCAAAACTTACTGTAAATTTGTTCAAAAACAGTTAAAAGAAACAAATAAATGCAGATGATTAGATTTTTTATAAATTGACCTTTGGAAAATTGTCTCTTGGGGAATGAATCTAGAGCTGGATAAGGACAAGTGGAAAAAGAAGGGCAGTTTTGCCTAAGTCCTAGGATCACTGGGATATCCCCCTCCAGGGAGGCATTAACACTATCCAAATTAAGACTCAATATTTTAAAAGCCTCCAAATCAAGAATGCACAAGGGGTATAATGTAAACTCAGGCAATCTAAGATAAGATAGACCCCGGGGGGGAGGGGCCGGCTCCCGGCAAGCGGCGGAGCAACCGCGCACAAAATCAGGACTTTTAAAAGTCTGTTCCGCTGAGGGACATCGCTCCAGAGGCTAAACCGGGGCGAAGCCCACGCGGGGGTCAGCGTGGCCTCAGGTCCCGCAGGGTCACAGAAGGATCGGGGGTGTCTGAGTGTCGCAGAGCTTGCGGGTATTGGAACGAAAAAGCCGGCTACAGAGACAGAGCTGACAGTAAGCTCGCAGCTCCGTGTTACCTTGAACCGGTCGCAGGCTCGGTGAGCTCGGAGCGCGGCCGGAGGTCAGGCAGACGGGAGTAACTGGGCGCTGTTCTCTGAGGGCGCACTGAGGAGTGGGGCCCTGGGCTCTCGGCTCCTCCGGGCCGGAGACCAGGAGGCCGCCATTTGTATTCCCGTCCTCTGGAACTCTACGGAAAGCGCTCAGGGAACAAAAGCTCCTGAAAGCAAACCCGAGCGGATTACTCACCCCGGCCCCGGGTAAGGGCGGTGTTGTAATTCCGCCTGGGGCAAAGACACTTGAGAATCACTACAACAGGCCCCTCCCCCAGAAGATCAACAAGAAATCCAGCCGAGACCAAGTTCACCTACCAAGGAGTGCGGTTTCAATACCAAGGAGAGCAGCAGAATTCCAGAGGAGGAGAAAGCCAAGCACGGAACTCATGGCTTTTTCCTGTGATTTTTTTTAGTCTTGCAGTTAATTTAATTTTTTTTTTTTTTTTTTTTTTTTTTTTTTCTCGCCTTCGGGTAAATTTTTTTTTTTTTAACTGTTACCTTTTTCTTTTTTAACGATTTTTTACTAGTTTTATCTAATATATATATATATATATTTTTTACATTTTCTTAGGTGTTTTCTTTTTTTAAAATTCTTTTCTTCTTTTCTTTTTTTTCTTTTTTCTCTTTTCTTTTGTTGTTTTCTTTCTTTCTTTGTTTTTCTTCCTTTTTGAACCTCTTTTTATATCCCCTTTCTCCCCACTCACGATTTTGGATCTCTTCTAATTTGGTTTGGTTAAAGCATATTTTCCTGGGGGTTGTTGCCACCCTTTTAGTATTTTACTTGCCCAATTCATTTACTCTTAATGAGACAAAAGACAAGACGTAAAAAATTCAAACACAAAAAAAGAAACATAGAGGCCAGTACCGAAGGCTAGTGACCTTAATCAATAACAGACATCGGTAATATGTCAGATCTAGAGTTCAGAATGACAATTCTCAAGGTTCTAGCCGGGCTCGAAAAAGGCATGGAAGATATTAGAGAAACCCTCTCGAGAGATATAAAAGCCCTTTCTGGAGAAATAAAAGAACTAAAATCTAACCAAGGTGAAATCAAAAAAAAGCTATTAATGAGGTGCAATCAAAAATGGAGGCTCTAACTGCTAGGATAAATGAGGCAGAAGAAAGAATTAGTGATATAGAAGACCAAATGACAGAGAATAAAGAAGCTGAGCAAAAGAGGGACAAACAGCTACTGGACCACGAGGGGAGAATTCGAGAGATAAGTGACACCATAAGACGAAACAACATTAGAATAATTGGGATTTCCAGAAGAAGAAGAAAGTGAGAGGGGAGCAGAAGGTATACTGGAGAGAATTATTGGGGAGAATTTCCCCAATATGGCAAAGGGAACGAGCATCAAAATTCAGGAGGTTCAGAGAATGCCCCTCAAAATCAATAAGAATAGGCCCACACCCCGTCACCTAATAGTAAAATTTACAAGTCTCAATGACAAAGAGAAAATCCTGAAAGCAGCCCGGGAAAAGAAGTCTGTAACATACAATGGTAAAAATATTAGATTGGCAGCTGACTTATCCACAGAGACCTGGCAGGCCAGAAAGAGCTGGCATGATATTTTCAGAGCACTAAACGAGAAAAACATGCAGCCAAGAATACTATATCCAGCTAGGCTATCATTGAAAATAGAAGGAGAGATTAAAAGCTTCCAGGACAAACAACAACTGAAAGAATTTGCAAAAATACCAAACCAGCTCTACAGGAAATCTTGAAAGGGGTCCTCTAAGCAAAGAGAGAGCCTACAAGTGGTAGATCAGAAAGGAACAGAGACCATATACAGTAACAGTCACCTTACAGGCAATACAATGGCACTAAATTCATATCTCTCAATAGTTACCCTGAATGTGAATGGGCTAAATGCCCCTGTCAAAAGACACAGGGTATCAGAATGGATAAAAAAAAACAAAACCCATCTATATGTTGCCTCCAAGAAACACATTTTAAGCCCGAAGACACCTCCAGATTTAAAGTGAGGGGGTGGAAAAGAATTTACCATGCTAATGGACATCAGAAGAAAGCAGGAGTGGCAATCCTTATATCAGATCAATTAGATTTTAAGCCAAAGACTATAATAAGAGATGAGGAAGGACACTATATCATACTCAAAGGGTCTGTCCAACAAGAAGATTTAACAATTTTAAATATCTATGCCCCCAATGTGGGAGCAGCCAACTATATAAACCAATTAATAACAAAATCAAAGAAAAACACATCAACAATAATACAATGATAGTAGGGGACTTTAACACTCCCCTCACTGAAATGGACAGGTCATCCAAGCAAAAGATCAGCAAGGAAATAAAGGCCTTAAATGACACACTGGACCAGATGGACATCACAGATATATTCAGAATATTTCATCCCAAAGCAACAGAATACACATTCTTCTCTAGTGCACATGGAACATTCTCCAGAATAGATCACATCCTCGGTCCTAAATCAGGACTCAACCGGTATCAAAAGATTGGGATCATTCCCTGCATATTTTCAGACCACAATGCTCTAAAGCTAGAACTCAACCACAAAAGGAAGTTTGGAAAGAACCCAAATACATGGAGACTAAACAGTATCCTTCTAAAGAATGAATGGGTCAACCGGGAAATTAAAGAAGAATTGAAAAAAATCATGGAAACAAATGATAATGAAAATACAACGGTTCAAAATCTGTGGGACACAACAAAGGCAGTCCTGAGAGGAAAATATATAGCGGTACAAGCCTTTCTCAAGAAACAAGAAAGGTCTCAGGTACACAACCTAACCCTACACCTAAAGGAGCTGGAGAAAGAACAAGAAAAGAAACCCTAAGCCCAGCAGGAGAAGAGAAATCATAAAGATCAGAGCAGAAATCAATGAAATAGAAACCAAAAAAAAAACAATAGAACAAATCAACGAAACTAGGAGCTGGTTCTTTGAAAGAATTAATAAAATTGATAAACCCCTGGCCCGACTTATCAAAAAGAAAAGAGAAAGGACCCAAATAAATAAAATCATGAATGAAAGAGGAGAGATCACAACTAACACCAAAGAAATACAAACTATTATAAGAACATACTATGAGCAACTCTACGGCAATAAATTTGACAATCTGGAAGAAATGGATGCATTCCTAGAAACATATAAACTACCACAACTGAACCAGGAAGAAATAGAAAGCCTGAACAGACCCATAACCAGTAAGGAGATTGAAACAGTCATTAAAAATCTCCAAACAAACAAAAGCCCAGGGCCAGACGGCTTCCCGGGGGAATTCTACCAAACATTTAAAGAAGAACTAATTCCTATTCTCCTGAAACTGTTCCAAAAAATAGAAATGGAAGGAAAACTTCCAAACTCATTTTATGAGGCCAGCATCACCTTGATCCCAAAACCAGACAAGGATCCCACCAAAAAAGAGAGCTATAGACCGATATCCTTGATGAACACAGATGCGAAAATACTCAACAAAATACTAGCCAATAGGATTCAACAGTACATTAAAAAGATTATTCACCACGACCAAGTGGGATTTATTCCAGGGCTGCAAGGTTGGTTCAACATCCGCAAATCAGTCAATGTGATACAACACATCAATAAAAGAAAGAACAAGAACCATATGATACTCTCAATAGATGCTGAAAAAGCATTTGACAAAGTACAACATCCCTTCCTGATCAAAACTCTTCAAAGTGTAGGGATAGAGGGCACATACCTCAATATCATCAAAGCCATCTATGAAAAACCCACCGCAAATATCATTCTCAATGGAGAAAAACTGAAAGCTTTTCCGCTAAGGTCAGGAACACGGCAGGGATGTCCATTATCACCACTGCTATTCAACATCGTACTAGAGGTCCTAGCCTCAGCAATCAGACAACAAAAGGAAATTAAAGGCATCCAAATCGGCAAAGAAGACGTCAAATTAGCCACTCTTCGAAGATTGATATGATAAATATGTGGAAAAAAACCCAAAAAGAATGACTCCAAAACTGATAGAACTTATAAGGAATTCATAAAGTGTCAGGATATAAAATCAATGCACAGAAATCAGTTGCATTTCTCTACACCAACAGCAAGAAAGGAAGAAGAGATATTAAGAGTCAATCCATTACAATTGCCATCCAAAACCATAAAGATACCTAGGAATAAACCTAACCAAAGAGGACACAGCCTCTATACTCAGAAAAAAAACTATAAAGTACTCATGAAAGAAATTGAGGAAGACACACAGAAATGGAAAAATGTTCCATGCTCCTGGATTGGAAGAATAAATATTGTGAAAATGTCTATGCTACCTAAAGCAATCTACACATTTAATGCAATTCCTATCAAAGTACCATCCATCTTTTTCAAAGAAATGGAACAACTAATTCTAAAATTTAGTATGGAAACCAGAAAAGACCTCGAATAGCAAACGGATATTGAAAAAGAAAGCCAACGTTGGTTGGCATCACAATTCCGGGACTTCAAGCTCTATTACAAAGGTGTAATCATCAAGGACCGCATGGTACTGGCACAAAAAAAGACACAAAGATTCAATGGAACAGAATAGACGAGCCCAGGAAATAGGACCCTCATAAATGTTATGCGTCAAACAATCTTCTAATACATGAGGAAAGAATGTCCAATGGGACAAAAGACAGCCTTTTCAATAAAATGGTGCCTGGGAAAATTGGACAGCCACATGCAGAAAAAAGGAGAAATTGGACCCATTTCCTTACAACCACACACAAAATTAGACTCAAAATGGAATGGATGAAGGACCTCAATGTACGAAAGGAATCCATCAAAATCCTTGAGGAGAACACGGGGCAGCAACCTCTTCGACCTCTGACCGCAGCAAACATCGTTCCTAGGAACAACGCAAAAGGCAAGGGAAGCAAGGGCAAAAAAAAAACTCACTTTGGGATTTCATCAAGATCAAAAAGCTTTTGCACCAGCAAAGGAAACAGTTAACAAAATCAAAAGACAAAACTGACAGAATGGGAGAAGATATTTGCAAACGACATATCAGATAAAGGACTAGTGTCCCAGAATCTATAAAGAACTTAGGCAAACTCAACACCACAAAGAACAAATTAATCCAATCAAGAAATGGGCAGAAGACATGAACAGACTTTTTCTGCAAAGAAAGACATCCAGATGGCCAACAGCAGACAACATGAAAAAGTGCTCCATATCACTCGTGCCAATCAGGGAAATACAAATCAAAAACCACAATGAGATATCACCTCACACACCCAGTCAGAATGGCTAAAATCAACAAGTCAGGAAATGACAGATGCTGGCGAGGGATGCGGAGAAAGGGGAACCCTCCTACACTGTTGGTGGGAATGCAAGCTGGTGCAGCCACTCTGGAAACAGAATGGAGGTTCCTCAAAATGGTGAAAATAGAACTGCCCTATGACCCAGCAATTGCACCTATTGAGGATTTACCCTAAAGATACCAAATGTAGTGATCCAAAGGGACACATGCAACCCGAATGTTTATAGCAGCAATGTCCACAATAGCCAAAACTATGGAAGAACCTAGATGTCCATCAACAGATGAATGTGATCAAGAAGATGTGGTATATATACACAATGGAATACAGTATGCAGCCATCAAAAGAAATAAAAATTCTTGCCATTTGCACACAACATGGATGGAACTAGAGCGTATCAGGCTTAGCGAAAAAATAAGTCACGCAAGAGAGAAAGACAACTATCATATGATCTCCCTGATAGGAGGAAGTGGTGATGCAACATGGAGGCTTAAGTGGGTAGAAGGTAGAAAGAAGAATAAATGAAACAAGATGGGATGGGGAGGGAGACAAACCAGACGTGAACTCTTTAAACTCACAAACAAAATGAGGGTTGCCGGGCGGGAGGGGGTTTGGAGAAGAAGGGGGGTGGATTTTAGCGACATTGGGGAGGGGTATGTGATTGGTGAGTGCTGTGAAAGTGTGTAAACCTGGTGAATTACAGACCTGTACCCTGGGGATAA
>NW_025422468.1:0-34800 GCF_011764305.1 Mustela putorius furo
TTGTCTTCAACTTTTTAAGTGTTCTCATTTTTCAGAGACCAAAAAAAAACAAAAACAAAAAAAACCCAACAACAACAAAAACCACAATGCAAACTGAATGGCATATTTTGAAACTATAGAAGCATAGTTTCACCTCCAGTTTCAAAGAAGTGGAGTGGGACAAAATATAAGAAAAAATCACATTTTAAAAGCCATGAGCACCCTGGGTTTATTCCTTATTAATGGACTGAAACTTCCTCTAGAAGAAAAAAGGAGGTGCAAATAAGAGGTCTGAAATAGGCATTTTCAGAATATTACTATAAAGACAGAGATTGCTACAATTTACCACTGAGCTGAAATGAAATCCTTAGAGTGCATTTTAGTGCTGATCCTGACCTCCTACAGACCAATTAGAGCAAAATAATTGTTGTTGGTATGACAACCTCAGGGAGAAACAAAAGACTTCACTTTCTTTAAGCATAGCCACAAAGTTGTTCTTTAGAATAGAAAATAAGCAGGGGGGGGCTAGGAAAGTTGGAGCGTAGAGGAGCACAGTGGAGAAGGACAGGGGCGGCGAGAGGGAGAGTAAGACCACAGCGGGGCCCCGGTCAGAGGACGAACCCAGCACATCAGAAGGTGGGCAGGGGCACGGCCGTGAAAACACTGAGATTGATGGCAAAGATAAAGGAGGAGTGGAGGGGAGAGGAGAGAGGAAGAGGGCAGGGAAGCATATCGGAGCCAGAGTCGAAGACAGCTGTAGGTGACCTCGCCCGAGGAGAGAGAGGAAAAAGCGCGGAAGCCAACCCACGACAGGGCAGGAAAGGCCCACAGACAGAGACACACACACACACACACAAAGGGCACGGGGATCGAGAGAAAAACGGGGCCAGGATGACGGGAGTGAATGGGGAAAGGAAAAGATCGGGAGGGCTCAGCAGTGGGAGAATAGGAGGGACTACTCGCCATTGTAAGAGCGGTACGGAGGGCACGCACGGAGGGAGAATAAGGGGCACAGAGTGAATGGGAAAATTGTAACAGAGGGCTGACAGGGAGATATAAAACATGAAACTTCCAGTCACAACTCGTAAGTTTAACATTATAACAACCCGTTCCCCTACCGCACAAGGTGGTGGGGCTCGGGTTTAACACCCAGAAAGCGCAGGCCCGCGCCTCCACGGGCCAGCGCTAGTGAACCACGGATTTTGTTTTTTTCGGCCAGTCCGCGAGGGGCATTTTTCTTTCTACCATGGACATACACAAACCCCAGCGTTAAGTACGCCGGGGGGGGGGGGGGGGGGGGGGACGCAACAGACGAAAGGGAGGGGGAAGGGGCCAGGGGGGATAGATTCCTTTTTTAATACGAATAAAGAGGGCAAAGGTTCGGATATACCCGAAGGGGGTGGCGAGAGGACCGGCTACGGTCATTCACGATTATTTGCTGTCCCTTTACCGGTAAAACAAAGTCGGGGATTAACCATGGCTGGGCAAGGACTATAAAAACAGAGGGGAATAGGGCGCGGGATTCAATAGCTACAAAGGGGGGGAAGGACTGATAGGAGAGGGGGGGAAAGCCACTTAACTTCTTCGGGTCCCTAGGGGGGGCGAAATCGTAGGAGGCATGTCTTTTACACGCCGCACTATTCACGTCTGTCAGCAAAGTCGAGGCAAAGCTGTTCAACCAGCAGCATGGGGAACCTTTTCAGGGCAACCAGCCGGGTTTTTGGTGGTGGAGAGGGAACGGGCCCCCCCCATCGGATACTTTGGATTTTCCGAGGACGAATTAACGCTGGGATATGGGGGGGAGGGGGTGAAATTTGGGCCGGGAAAGCGGCGGCCGATTTGCGAATTAAGACCGTTTTTTACTTTACCCGGAAGGGTGAGGGTTGGGGGGGTGGCATTAGGGATTCCGAAGATAAGACCGGGACCAAAAGAGGGGAGTTTCGGGGCCAATAGATGGGCGAGGCCAGAGCGGAGCTGGGGACAAGGGGCGGCAGGGTCTTTTTAAAAACGGACGCTGGGACGGGGGGGAGGAGGCGAACGGCAAGGGGGGGAGCGAGGGGGGAAGGGGGCGGGAGCGGGCAGAAAGAACGGCGGCCACGACCGAGATCGCCGGGGCGCGGGAGGCACGGGATAGGGGAACGCCGCCAGGGAGGCAGACAGGCAAGGAAAGTGGTGGGTAACACAAAAGGGACACGGAAAGGGGCCAAAGTGCGGCCTGCCGGGGGGAAGGAGGGGGGGGGAGCGGAGGGGGGCAAGACGAGGGGGAAAAAGAGGATGGGGCGCCAGTGAAGGGCTGGGGGCAGCGGCACAAAAGCAAGGGACTAAGGAGGGGGGGGGGCGAGGGCTGGAGGCTCGCGCGGGGGCGGAAGACCATACCGGGCGTGAGGAGTGGAGGGGGACAGAAAATTATTTTATGCATATTCCCCTAGATATGCATTTTCGTTTCAAAGTTATGAACAGCCCAAAGAGGTGGATTTGCAATTCAGGCTCCTTTCATACCTCTACCATAAGAATGGAGAACTAGGAGTTTTTGTTCAACCTCTTAAAAATAATTAAAATGAAAAACAACAACAAAAAACCCCGTTTCCTGATATATTGATTTAATCTGGAATGGGGCATTGAAGGGAGAGAGAGCAATTGTTGGAAAAAATTAACATTCTTGTTTTAAATTCACAGGAGCAGTCAATGAAAATAGGCATAGGTGTCCATTTATTTGGTATTTAGGTCTTCTTTATATAATTCTCTCTCAGCAATATTTTGTTAGTGGGGAGTGTAGAGACGGTAATAGATTTTTGGTAACATCAACAAGTATTTTGTCAAGGTTTATCCCAAGGGTGTTTCAGTATAGTTATGCTACCATAATGCAGGTTTAAAAAATTTATTCATGGAGTATGTCATGACCCATACAAGTTGAATGTTTGCATTTTAAGCTTTGTTTTTGTATTTGTATTGGAAATATGGAATAAATATGTGGGGGGGGGGGAAGATAGGGAGCTAGGACTTTTGTATGAGGGATGAGTAGGTGGGGCTACACAGATTAGAGTTCATTTATTCATCTGCAAATATATAAAGACAGTTTTCATTCTTCGGCATTTACAACCTCTAAAGGATTTTAGGGGGGGTCGCATCGGGTATTGTACTGGACTACAATATCCAGGACAAGGTCTGAACAGAGGGATTAGAGGAGATATCTTTGGGGGCACCCGGGAAGGCGCAATGGGTAAGCCTTCGGCCGGCAGCCCAGGGCCCCCCCACAGCATGATGCGCAGGGTACTGAGCTAGCCAAGCCCCACAGGGCAGGCTCGCGGCTTCAAGGAGGCCGGCGGACTGCCGCCGCGCGCTGCCCGGCCTCTCTGCCTACGTGGGATCTCGGTGGCTCTCGGGCAAATAAAGAAACAAAACTTAAAAAAAAAAAGTAGATATCTTGGGTTTATTCCTGATCCTAAGGGGAAAACATTCACAAGGTGTTTACAATCTACATATACGGTTAACTACAAAATTTAGAAGGTTCTCTTCTATTTTAGAGATTCGTTTAGAGTTTTGATGAGGATATCCATACGGATTTTTGACAAAATGGGCGTTTTCTCTGCCCTCTATCGAAATTAATCCATTTATCGCCACATTTTCTTTTAGTCACCATATGACAGGTAATTACAATTGAGATTTGGAATCAAATACATCTTGCCTTCCTATGATAAACTCTCTTAATGTGCAAGTCTTAATCTTGTTTTCTTAGTGCTGGATTGGGATTTGCTAAACTTAGTTAAGAATTTTGGCACCTCTGTTCAGGATCCCATGGTTGGCTCACAGCGGTATTACAATAAGGTTCTTCGATTTTGAGTACCAGGATAATTACTACTTTTATGGATTACTTGTCGGAATGAGCTGGGATGTATCGAGCCCCCTTCAAATTCTTTGTAAAACACTTGTATTATTTTTACATGAAATCTATGATACAAATTCACAAATTAGGAATATTAGGACATGCTCATGTCATTACCTATCTTCTTAAGGCATTATACATACTTATATAACGGATTTTTAATATCCTTCTCTGGTGAAGTCTGTCCTGCTGCATCAGTATTTTTCCATTGATTGATTTTTTTTCCGCATCATAGTTTACATTTTTGCCGGCCTGGTAATTTTCATTTGGGATGTTTTTCATTTGATTTTGTCAGAGATTTTTTTTTTTAAATTTAGCGGGTTTTTTGTTGTTGGGTTAATACTTGCGTGAGGGTTTGGTTGATATATTTTTTACTCCTGTTAAATACTCTTGAGGCTTTGGAAGGAGATATAAGGGACTTGGAAACTCATGGTGATCCTTCCCAAGTTGGATCTTTAAGGCATGGTTAGGCAGTTCCAGGGCATTCGGTTAGTTTCTAGGGCCTAATTGGTGCTCCCGTAATAAGGCAAGGCCAATTTTGAGTAATCTACACCAGGGCCTGTGTGCTGGGGAGGAGCTTTCTCTATATCGCTTGTGGGGAAGCACAAACTTTCCGCTCGTATAATCACTGGGATTGCTATGGCAAATTCCATTCCAGAGGGACTCCTCTGGCCTTGATTCCTTGAGTAGTGTTCTCAAATACACGTACTTTTCTGTATACAACCAAAGACTTGGGGAGGGAATACGGGACCAGATTTCCACAACAATTCTTGTAGCTCTCAATTAAACACAGCCTCCTCTTTCGTCCCCCTTTACTCTGCAAATTCTAACCATTTTTGGCTTTCCCGCCGTTTCATAAGTTCAGAGACTACTAGGCTCTTGGTTTTTCACACTCCTTGCACAGACTAAGAGCTGTAGGATAAGAGAGGATGATCATACGCAAACGGGGACAATGAGTAACGCTCATCTCCATGATTTCCATTCCGGAGAGATCACTCTCCGTACGGAGGGAAGGGTCCAATTCCCACGGTTCAGGCATTTCGTTGTTTTTTTTACAGTAGATGGAGCAAAGACTAAGTTAAGTTCAAATTTATCACAGGCCAAAGGCTATTATAACAACTTAAAGTTACTATTCAGACATATTTAAAAAAGATTAAGTTTCTGGGCGCGCCTGGGGGGCTCAGTGGGTTAAGCTGCTGTGCCTTCGGCTCCAGGTCATGATCTCAGGGTCCTGGGATCGAGTCACACATCGGGCTCCCTGCTGAGCAGAGAACATGGCTTCCTCCTCTCTCTCTTTCTGCCTTGCCTCGCTCGGCCTTACTTGTGATTTCTCTCTGTCAAATTAAATAAATTAAAATCTTTAAAAAAAAAAAAAAAGTAAGTTTCTCATAAAAGGTTTAAAAGGTGGAATAGCCCATTGAATAGAGGTGATGCTTTATTAAAAACCTCTTCCTGAGGAAAATGAGAAGGCCTGGGGGAGGTCAGATCAGGAACATAACTACAGGTAGTTTAGGAGAAGGCCGGGGTAAAGATGTATATGAACATTCCGAGCGACTAAATTCAGATTCACAGGAGGCGGGGGTGAAACCGAGCTTTTATGAAGAAAGATTTGCACACAGAGATTTAAAGGAGGTAACCGCGGAGTGATTAGCGTAGGGATTTCAATAGACTGTAATCACAATGTACGAGCAAGGGGCAGTTGCCCGGGGCAAGCCGCAGAAGGCACGGGAGAGGACAAAATCCAGGGCGGGGGAGGCCTTGGAACCACAGAAGAAGACATTAGCAGACCCTTCCTAACCCCAGAAACAGCAAGGACCGTGAAGAGGAAGAAAACAAGACCTTGAACAGGGTGCCGCCACGCCCGATGCAGCGCTAGGCGGCCGACATTGGTGTGTTACGATGACCAGGGCAGGGAGAGGAAAACACGGGGATCAAATGTGCAAGCCGGCGAAGGTCACACCTTCCAGGCCGTGGCAGGGCCAGAAGACAAACAGCCTAAGTGGGGGCCCAGGGGGGCACGAAGGGTCGCGTGAATTAAAAGAAATTAACAATTAGGAATTAAACGAACGTATAGGATGCATCTTGAAGACCTGAGGCAACTTCACTAATACAAGGGATTTCAGAGAGCCTAGGAGGAGGGACCAACACCTAAAAGGGAAGCAAAGTTTAGGGGGGCCCGCAAACGGAGGGAAGAAAGCGGGGAAGGGGGAAGGAGTGGGGGGGGGTTGCGTCAGGAAAAAAAAAAAAAATCCAGCGAGCTACCGAGGGCGAGGAAAAAGGGGACAATTAGACTAAGCCTGGTAGGGGACGGAGGGGCAGGGAATGACCACTGAGAAGGGATGGCAAGCAACACGAGCCGGCGGATCGGGGGGAAGCAAGGGGGAGGGGCTTGCGCAAGAAGAATTCCAGGTGGGGCGGCAAAGCCCAAACATTGGAACCACAGTCAACAAAATGCAAAAGGGCACCCATAAGCCTTCCAACAAGGTGGTGTGGGTTTTTTGGGGTGGGGGGGGTGGTTGTGGGGGGAGGGGGGTGGTGGGGTGGTTGGGTGGGCACAAGGGACGAGGATGGGCTAGAGAATACAGTTTAATCAGAAAAAAAGAAAAAGGCAGCCGACTGTTTTCACTGCGGATTATGGCATATGCTGCAGGAAAAGCAGCGGAAGTTAGAGAACGTGAGAATTAAGATAGTTCAAATTGTGTGACCACACAATTGAGAATTCTTGACGCGGGGAACGTGTCAATGCAGCGTTTAACCAGTTAAACCATGCAACAGACAAAAAGAACATGGTGCAGTCGCAACACATACCATCCAGGGGTTCACCAGTAAGGCGCATAAGCGTAAACTTATGGGTCATGTCGGAAATAGCCGAAAAAATTGCAACTTGTAAAAGTTAGCTCCTCATGTATATGCTATAAAGTTGAAGTATCATTATATAATAAGCGAGGGAGAGTTAAGCCTCGTCAGGAAGAGGGAGACAAACTAGGGAGGAAGCTCACAGACTACATCTGGACTTACATGGACCACAAAACAACTACTAAAAACATGTGTAATCTAGTGACAATTGTAGGTTTCTTCTTAGAGCGAGATGTTAGATTCCAACCAGATATCAATTAAGAACGCCTCGCGCAACGTTTCCCCCAACAAGTTGATGTGAACTGTGAAGAAAAAGAAATCTTGGCTGAGCAACTACGAAGAAAACAAGAAAGTGGAAAGCAGAAAGACATCAGGGCACAGGAATCAGATCAGAAACCTGACTCCTCTATGCGGGCCACCATCGCCAGCCCTGTGCCCAAAAACCATGCCCTGCCCTGGCCATAGCCAGGCCATAGTTACCAATGCCCACGCCATTTTTCACCACCGAGTCGCATCGGATTCCTTAGGGTTTCTTTCAAGTAAGAAACATGTATAGTTTATCTGGCCCTCTGCCAATATTACAAAAACGGGTCCAGCTCTGGGTACCTCTGGGCGACCTTTTAGTTCAGTGGACGCATTGGTCCGATGAACATTTTGCTACGTCGAACGACCGAGCTCAAAGAGAACAACCAAGAGATTGTCATTACGTTCCACCATACACGCTTCCTAGTTTTTAAAGGGTTGGATGACACAGAAAAAAGGGTTAAGAAGAAAGGTCTGAAAATAGATATGCCAAACGCAACCTACACAAAAAGCAACCACATAAATCTGCAGTATCCTCAGGGCAAATTGCTAGTCTCTAGTCCTCCATTTCCATTCCCGAATTTCTAGTGTCTCCGTTGGGAAAATGTAAAAATTTAAAGATTTAGAGAATCATCAATGTCCCTATGTTGGAACAGATGTGTAGACCAAATATACCATAAAACGTACGGTGTAATCTATCAAGACTTCCTTCAAGTTCCTCCTTAATGGGAGTTAAGTTGATGGAAATGTTAGATTCTAAAATGTAATTGACTCCTCCTTTAATTCTTGATAATACATCTTTACCGAAAAATATTCAGATTAAGCACCACACACTCTAATGTATTTATAAATATTGCACATGCAGATAACTATTACCCATTTTCAAGTGATCTAACAGCACACTGAAACTACTGCATGCCTTCATAACAAGGATCATGTCTGTTGCCTATCTCTTGATGACTTTGTATGTTTTCACGTTAGTGTATGCTAGGTCTTATTTTATCCATTTCACAATTTGTTTCCAAACAGATTGAACCAGCTTCTGCTAATTTCACGTACAACGTTTATAAATACCCAAATGGATACTGGAATAACCATGCCAATTCCTACGCCGAAAAAGTTAGTGGGAAAGCCAAACTGAAATATTTCTCAACCAAGCCTTTGTCATGGCCCTAAACCTGAGGCGGGATGCACAGTCAAAGGGGTAGACATGAAGGGGTGTTTGTAGATGCAAGTAGACGCAAAGTCACAAAATCTTTTACTGAATGGCACCCCCGAATATAGTAAGTATAAACGGGACTGAGGTGTGGCAAACACCGAAATGGTCTGTAGTACCAAACAGTACTTCTACTCAAAAAAACCACTGGGTGGGGGGGCCTAAACAAGAAATACGGTGCGATAAATCTCTTAATAGTTATTGCACCGTATCCCTGATAGTAAAACAGGGGTCTGAAAAAAGTCTGCCCCAGGAATTTGAATCACATTCGTTCAAAAACACAAGGTAGGAGCATTCGGTAGTTCTATCAAACACAGGGAACATGAAGTAAGGGTTGCGGATAGATCATATCTTAAAGTGGGTTTTCTTTGGCTAAGGAAATGTGAAGGGAAGTGATGCAAATTGCATAGCTGCTTGGATGACAATACAGCGGTTTGAAGGAGCCTAGAGGAAAAGAACTTCAAAACGCAATGACAAATTGGGCACTGGTTGGGTGCAACACTGACCATCCAACAATTAACGATTGAAACAGTAGTGTAGTTAGTATGGGGGGTTTGTGCGGATAAACGCCGGGAAAGGGGACGTACACACCACTGGGTACTTAGAGGCAATAAAACTAGTTGGATAAAACAGATAAGTCGTCGGGGGGCAAAAACTACGATGGAGAAAGGGCTAGTAATAATTACTAAATGTACCATGTTAAACACTAGTGTGAGTGAGAAATAATATTCTGTTTTGGTTGTAAAACCGATCGGACATATTTTGCATAATGGGGCTAATCTGTTACCAAAGCATCATTTGGACCACCAATACCACACAGCATGACCTCATACATACCCCCCTTAAGAACAGCCACAAACACAAAATGGAAGGAAATTGTACCAAAAAACAAAGATAGATTCAATGGAAAGATCAAATTGTAGAAACTCAAATGGAAAATCCCTGGATTACTAGTTAAAAGTTGAAAGAAGCAAAGATATTTCTGAGGAAGGAAAAATGATCTACCTTTTAGCAACAATTCCTAATCTTTCAGGAAGAAAAAAAAAAAAAGTGTGTGGTGGGTTTAGTTGTTTTATTTGTGAAATCCTGGTACTTGAAATTTTAATATTTCTTACTAATGACACTGGAATGCTGAAAGCTATCTACTTTATAATTTTAATTTGGGGACTATTTACATTTAGCTTAAAAATCAAGAATCAGACTAAAAAAAACAAATAAAAAATCAATCAAATAAATGTGCATAGTGCAGAAAACTAACTAAATACTGTATTTAGGAAGCATTTCTCCATGATGACTCCTGAACATATCAGAAATATTCTAGAGTGGACACGTCTCACACTTTAGGCAATGCCAAATAACAACTAACATCTGAGTCTCCTCTGCCAGCTACAGAAAGAACCTATTAGTCTAATCAAAGAATAGCGTCTGCTAGCACACTACTAGGTACCTAATGACCAACCAGTCCTTTAATTCCTCAGAATCTAGACTCTGTCTTCCAAAGTTGAAGCCTTTTATATATTTAGCAATGTGAATTTGAAATATTATATGGCCAAATTTTATAATCTACTGAGCCACTCTGTGTCATATAAGTAACATTAAAACACCTATTAGAATAATAAATGAAGAAAAAAGAGCGCAGAATCTGTAAAAGCAAAGCTATCAAATGTCTCCAGTGATGAGGTTCTTTCAGCATATACACAAGTCTTAACACCTACTTTTTGTTTTATATAGGGAAAAAAAAGAAAAAAAAAAGTTAGGACTTTTTTTATAGGCACTGATGATAATGTAACAATTGGGTTTTGTTGTTAATGGAGTGTTGCAGGTAGGTTCAAGCAATAACAGAGATTATTTTCAAATAGCATATTCACCCACTGCTCCTCATCAACTGATCTGTACCCCTTCAGAAGCCACTGGGTGGTTGTGAAATATATTCGAAATATAACAACCTGATACATGACAGCCTTCTGCCCATTTTAGTGAGGACATGACTTTATATCCACCAGGATGATCTCAAAGGAAAGTGCCTTCAAATTAACACATTTTTCCCTGCAATCTCCTAGAGGAGAGTTGATGTTGTAAATCTTTTCATCTCTACCCTTTAGTACTTACACTAGAACAAGTAAAATTTTCTTGTCATATTCTTTTCATTTGTAGTATAGTCAGTGAATTTAATTTATAACAACATTAAACCACTGTAAGAGCAGACATTAGTCAGAGTGCTGGTTCAAAAATTTTTTTCCAGGATAATATAGAACAGTAGCTATCATGTCCAAAGAAAAACAATTAAGGGCCTGATTCTATAGGTAAATATGTAAAGTACTATGCTGAAATCTGAAGGGAATGTTAGTTTTAATGAAATGCAAAAAAAAAAATCATGATATAGAATATAGTTATAAGATTCTGAAAAGGGAGCTCAAAGTCTTATTTGTAAATCAAAGGATTGAAACTTGATTATCCTATCTTTGCCAAATATTCTTAGATTTGGTAAAAAGCCCTATCTTATTATAATTTCTTTTAATGTGATTTCTAATAATTTAAACAGTGTAACATCATACATAATACATGTCAATATACAGTGCCAATATAGGATGTGATATAGCTATACTCCTCTTTTATATTTAAGATGTATGAACTCAAATACATCCTGTTATCCAATGGCAGCCAGGAAGACATGTTTTGTGAAGAAAAGTTTAACTCAGTACTTTCTCTCACCAAGAAGAGAGAAAGAGAGAAAGAGAATTAAGGAGAGAATAAGAAGAAGAAAAAGAACTAAAGTAAAGAAAAATATGGAGGGGGGTGATTTGAGAGAATTACCAAACTGATTATTTCAATATACAGCTACTTAGTAGAAAAATCCCATCAGTATCAATTAAGAGAAACATGGATTTTACAATAAAATGTGTGAAAAGGCCCATATTAAGATCCATTAGTATACCTCTTAGTTTACTTTTAAGTAAAATAATAATCATGATGGGGTGCCTGGGTGGCTCAGTGGGTTAAAGCCTCTGCCTTCAGCTCAGGTCATGATCTCAGGGTACTGGGATCAAGCCCTGCATCAGGCTTTTCTGCTCAGCATGGAGCCTGCTTCCTCCTCTCTGCCTGCCTCTCTGCCTCCTTGTGGTCTCTGTCTGTCACAAATAAATAAATAAAATCTTTAAAACAAAAAAATAATAATCATGATAATGATAATAGAAAGAAGCTTCTAATCTTTCTTAGGAACTTATAGTGCCTTTGGGGGAGAAAACCCTAAAACATCAAAATCAAAATTTTAATGAGACTTCAAACCTTTGAAATGTTGTCAAAGAACTATTCCTTGTCCTCACTTTTAAAAAGGAAATGAGAAATGAGAAAGCTTAGGGAAAAAAAAAAAAAAAAAAGAGAGAGAGAGGCTGGCAGGAAGAAATTCCATCTTGTTGGGTCTCTGAAACAGCGGAGGACTGAACACTTGTAAACACGGTACCTTGAGCAATAGTTGCCTTATGGCTTGTAGTTTGAGGCCAAGAATAGCATGATAAACTTAGAATGTGTTTATCTCTTGGCAGCCCTCATTTTACTTACAAGCTGGGAGGGACAAAGACCAACAATTTTCCACCTACAAAGTGCAACTCAACTGGCAGGCAGCTCAGTGAGTAAGTCAACTTGAACCTCCAGATCACAACTACTCTCAAAGACAGATGGACAGTTTTGGAAAGGGGGATGATTCAGCCAATATCTCAAGGCATCTGTGGTTACAGTGTCCTGTAGTGGGGGTGTGGGTGGGGGAAGCTTAATTTGCAGACTTCACATACGTTAGCACTATTTTAAGAGTCAAACTTTAAGTGTGCAAATTTTTGTAATTCTATGTGTTCATTGCTAGTTGAAAACAGGTAGGGAAAGTGGCAGCATTTTGAGAACCTGTGTTTTCTCTCTGAGAGAGAAAAAGCTTAACAATTTTCCCAAATACGGATTTTATTCTGTATTATTTTTTTATTTCTCTTACAGCAGTAAAGCATCATGTCTGTTTAATTCAATGGCTCAATGTCAGTTGTTTAATGGTTGATTATAAACCCATGTAGACTTTTATATTTCCTAACTGCTTAATTTAAGAATGGCATTAATTATATGAAGTTTGGTTGGGAAAAAGAGGAGCATGGATACTGTAATCTTGAAGGCCAAGCAGAGGAACTTCTTGTTACACAAGGTTTGAGTTATCTGTTGAAGCTGGGTTATGCATGTAGTAGGCGTGTTATGTTTCAAATTATGGAAACATTTTGAGATCATAAAACAAACTCTTCTTTTTTTAACCTGCTGGATTCATAATTTTTTTGCTTTCAGTACAACCCTCTTCTGCTTCAACAAACAGCTGAATACCTAAGATTATTCTGAATCCTTGGAAAGTGCAGGTAAAATCTTTTGGTACTGAGACAGCTCGTTTTATGGATACAGTTGGTTCTGATTTCACAAGTTAATGGCTTACATTATCAGAAGGAATAAAAATGATCTTGCCCCTTTTCATAAAATGCTCCCGGATCAAGTGGAAAATAATTTCAGAATGGGAAATTAAATACAACCAGGTATTTTTTCAACCGAAAAATTTGTTAGAAATTTCAGATGAAATAAAGTAAAATGATTCTTGACTCTTTAAAGTAAGTTATTAAAAAGTACATCTGTTAAGAGAAAAAAAGGAATGACCAAAGCAATAAATACTTCGAAGTGTTAAAAGTAGATTCTAAGTAGTTCGGTGAATGACTCATCATGATTTCTCTTTCCGACAGTGGCAAACTAACATATTTTACACCCAGAGCACAATTAATGCAGTTGAGCCCTGCCAAATCCCAATTCCTTTGCCTTACCACATATCCAGAAGAACAGTCTCAAAAAGGGGTTCCTGTGGACCTCCATCACCGCTCATCCTGGCGTGTAAGTCCTGACAAGAATGGATACTTATCTTTGAACCTTGTACCATGCCACCATTAATGAAGAGATCCAGCCCAATCCAAGCCAGTGTTACTATCTTTTGCCTTGTGTTTGCGCACACTGAGTACTTCACTTGGTTATGTCTGAAATTATACCACTACATGGAAAACTAACTGGATTAAATATTTTCAAATAGTAAATTTCCACTTTTTACAAATGTGTCATTGGCAAAATGTTAGTTTAAGGAACTGAATTTTCTCTTGAGAACAACCTTATCCCGTCTTTAAATTTTACAAGATTTAAAAAAAAATTTTTTTTTAAGATTTTGTTTATTTATCAAAGAGAAAGAGTGCAAGCTAGGGAAGCAGCAGGCAGAGGGAAAAACAGCCTTCTTGCTGAACAAGGAGCCTGATGCAGGTCTCAATCCCAGGACCCTGGGATCATGACCTGAGCCAAAAGTAGATGTTACACTGTCTGAGCCACCCAGGCATCCCTGCATTTCACAAATTCTTTAAGCTCCGATTTGGATTAGTATCTGGAAACATGACTGGTCACATAGGATCTTGCTGAGTCCATTGCAACTGTGAATCAGAATTGACATAAAGGCACCTTGCTATTAAAGGTGAATCAGTCTGAACCCAGAAAGTAACTGTGTTTTAACTGAAATTTGTCATTCTCATTGTCAAATCGTTATTCTTTTCACACCAGTGTTTTAAGTACTATCATATATATTTCATAGAATCAGAACTGTATGCTTTCTGAGAAAGAATTAGGAAAGGTACTTCTGTGTCATTGGATTCTCATGGCATTCTTGGATTTCTTTTCCTTCCTACCTCCCCATCCAATCACTAGAGAAACTACAGCCCCAATATAAACAGGACTATATCCCCAAAGGAGAAAATTGTTCAAAAGGAATGAGGAACCAAGGAAAAAATGCGAGTCAAGGTAATTTTAAAAGAAAGCCTCAAAATATTTGTTAACAGAAAAAATGTCAGAATTGGAATACGAGTATATTCAGCCCCATCCAGATGTTTCAGATGCCAGAATGTAATCTCATAAAGGAAAGGATGTTGGTGGTGATGCCTATGACAACACAGCTCTGGGGAATGTACATTTTTTTTTTAAAGATTTTATTTATTTATTGACAGAGAGAGATCACAAGTAGGCGGAGAGGCAGGCAGACAGAGAGAGGAGGAGGAAGCAGGCTTCCTGCTGAGCAGAGAACCTGATGCGGGACTCGATCCCAGGAGCCTGGGATCATGACCTGAGCCAAAGGCAGAGGCTTTAACCCACTGAGCCACCCAGGCACCTGGGAATGTACATTTTAATGGACAGAAATAAAGATTCAGAATTAGAAAAGTAAAAAAAAGTAAAACGGGATCAGAATAGGGAACAAGTGCTTCCCCTGCTTTGAGAAGGAGAGGGTGCACACAGATGCTCTCATGGCTACTACACATGGAGAAGAAGGGGAAAACGTTGCCTATGTCTGAGAACATGCAGTTCTGTCCAGGGAGAGAATGTAAGAATGTGAAAAGTGAAACAATGCATTATCAAGGCAATAATGCCAAAAGGGTCCTGACCTCCTAGCAAAAGCGAAATTCTTTGATCTACCAAAAACCTAAAGTGATGTATGGTTTCTAGGTTTTATTGTCATAACCTGGCATGAGCACGGGGGCTTTGTAAAGTCTGAAAACACAGAAAGAAAAAGTTTCTTTTCTATTCTATGCCAGGGGAGATATTCTGCCAACCACCTCTTAACGTAAAAGGGAGAATCCAATCCAATGAGACTAAGAGAGATGACGGGAATGTAACACGCCACTGTCCAGTACAAACAGCCAGGGAACACTTTCCATTTAAAAATGTCTTGCTGCTGTACAAACATAGCTAACTCCCTTGAAGATTATTTTAGCTCTCATTGCCTTTGCACAAAGATTCCTCGTGTTACTTTGAGATCATTCTTTCATTACATTGAGAACAGGCCATCTCTTTTTGAGTATGATGAAGAACTTAAGCCACTGAGGCAGTCTGAAAGTTTGGCTCTGGACCATGCCTTTGGAAGAATGTTCCAATGTTTACCAATGCTTTTCCTTGGCTGCACAGTACCTGCACCTGTGTGTTATGCTAAGAAAATATTTCTGTCCCTAGGAATATTTAAACTGCTTAAATTCAAAACACAGAAGACAACTCTAACTCTGTGTTAAGGCCCTAATTATTCTACCTTTGTAGAGAATTCCAATCCAATTTTAGCTTCTTCCTACCCTCTTTTCCCCATACATCTTCTTACTACCTTCTCCCTTACCTCTGTTTTGGCTAATCCCTTGCCCAATATTTCCACTGGCTTATCCAACGGAAAAAGCGGTAAAGAAATCCAAGTATTTCATATAGAAATGTCTTCCCTTTCCTATTATGCAAAATAACCAAGTAATAAAAGTAATCCCAACTTTAATCTTAGAGGAGTTTTCATTCCTACTAATAATTACGTTCAGCATGTTTGTCTGGACTCAAAATTGTGTCAGGTCAATCTCTGAAAGTTTATTCAGTACAAGAAAATTCACTGAAAGTTGATTTATTGAAGACTAATGTACTTTTATCTGCTAAACTTTAAAAAATAAATTACAAGAGTCGCTATTGGACAAGACAGTTGTGTCATCTATTCAAGATTTTTGTAAAGTTTTAGTTGACGACTTTTCAATCTGTCTTCGTAACAGCATCGTAAGGGATGCTCAGTTTCCCTCTGCCCCAAGAGAAAAACATATCCATAAAACTATATCAGAATGTTTTCATGAAAAATTATTTTCATGAAGGATACATCTATATATTTAAAAATACAGTTTTGAATATTCTTTAAATATTTTTTTCAAGTTCTTATTTAAATTTAAGTTAGTCAGCACATAATATGATGTTGGTTTCAGAAGTAGACTTTAGTGACGCATCACTTACATATAACAACCAGTGCTCGTCACAAGTGCCCTCCTTGCATGGGGCACTGGGTGTGGTGCATCACCAATGAATCTTGGAACACTGAGAAAGTAAAATAAAATGCCCTCCTTAATACCAATCACCCATTTAGCCTATCCCTCACTCACCTGTCCTCTGGCAACCCTCAGTTTGTTCTCCATAGTTCAGTCTCTCTTATGATTTGTATCTCTCTGCTTTTATCTTGTTTTATTTTTCTTTCCCTTCATCTATGTTCCTCTGTTTTGTTAAATTCCACATATGACAGAAATCACACGGTATTGGTCTTTCTATGACTTACTTTGCTTAGTGTCATACATTCTAGCTCCATCCACATCATAGCCAATGGCGATATGTCCTTCTTTTGATGGTTGAGAAATATTGCATTATACATACACACACATATATACGTACACACATACACACAGCACATCTTCACCCATTCATCAGTTCATGGACACTTGGGCTTGAATATGTTCTTAAATATATATTTTAAATACAGTCTCATAAATATCTTCTTGTGACCCTCAGATTTCCCCTCTCTCTGCTCTAATTCCTTAATTTCATCTTACTATTCCAATCTCCTTTTTCAATACACATCAATCTCCCCATCCATGACTTATTCCTAAGTCCCTTTCAATCTGTGCTTAGGTAGGGTGACCAGACATCCTTTCCCAGAACATTCCTGGTTTTTCACTTGAATCAGTAAAATAATAATTGTTTAAAACTTTTGTGTCTCTTTTACATCTCAAGTGAATCCTGGGTGAACAATATATGGTTTCTCTCTCAAATCCTCGTGTCATCTCCAGTCTGGAATTTGTTGTGTGACAGCAGTCCTAGCTCTCATCAGGCAATCTCTACCCTTTATCTCATTTCCTTCCCTTCCAGATGGAGCAACAAGTTGTCAAAGACAGACATATCAAAATTACCAAAAACATCGTGAGAAAATAAAATGGCAACTGTCAAAATTTGCAGGAAATCCAGTGGTCAGTAAAGCTACCCTATGTAGCAAAACTTACTGTAAATTTGTTCAAAAACAGTTAAAAGAAACAAATAAATGCAGATGATTAGATTTTTATAAATTGACCTTTGGAAAATTGTCTCTTGGGGAATGAATCTAGAGCTGGATAAGGACAAGTGGAAAAAGAAGGGCAGTTTGCCTAAGTCCTAGGATCACTGGGATATCCCCCTCCAGGGAGGCATTAACACTATCCAAATTAAGACTCAATATTTTAAAAGCCTCCAAATCAAGAATGCACAAGGGGTATAATGTAAACTCAGGCAATCTAAGATATCTATATTTACCAAATACTGACTCCATGACTCAAACGCTGCAACGCAGTTACCTCCTTTAATATTCAAATAGCCAGGGGGAGGAGTCAAGATGGCGGAGAAGTAGCAAGCTGAGACTGCTTCAGCTAGCCGGAGATCAGCTAGATAGCTTATCTAAAGATTGCAAACACCTGAAAATCCATCGGCAGATCGAAGAGAAGAAGAACAGCAATTCTGGAAACAGGAAAAACAACCACTTTCTGAAAGGTAGGGACCGGCGGAGAAGTGAATCCAAAGCGACGGGAAGATAGACCCCGGGGGGAGGGGCCGGCTCCCGGCAAGCGGCGGAGCAAAAAACCGCGCACAAAATCAGGACTTTTTTAAAAGTCTGTTCCGCTGAGGGGACATCGCTCCAGAGGCTAAAACCGGGGCGAAGCCCACGCGGGGTCAGCGTGGCCTCAGGTCCCGCAGGGTCACAGAAGGATCGGGGGTGTCTGAGTGTCGCAGAGCTTGCGGGTATTGGAACGGGAAAGCCGGCTACAGAGACAGAGCTGACAATAAGCTCGCAGCTCCGTGTTACCTTGAACCGGTCGCAGGCTCGGTGAGCTCGGAGCGCGGCCGGAGGTCAGGCAGACAGGAGTAACTGGGCGCTGTTCTCTGAGGGCGCACTGAGGAGTGGGGCCCTGGGCTCTCGGCTCCTCCGGGCCGGAGACCAGGAGGCCGCCATTTGTATTCCCGTCCTCTGGAACTCTACGGAAAGCGCTCAGGGAACAAAAGCTCCTGAAAGCAAACCCGAGCAGATTACTCACCCTGGCCCCGGGTAAGGGCGGTGTAATTCCGCCTGGGGCAAAGACACTTGAGAATCACTACAACAGGCCCCTCCCCCAGAAGATCAACAAGAAATCCAGCCGAGACCAAGTTCACCTACCAAGGAGTGCGGTTTTCAATACCAAGGAGAGCAGCAGAATTCCAGAGGAGGAGAAAGCCAAGCACGGAACTCATGGCTTTTTTCCTGTGATTTTTTTTAGTCTTGCAGTTAATTTAATTTTTTTTTCTTTTCATTTTTTTTTTTTTTCTCGCCTTCGGGTAAAATTTTTTTTTTTTTTAACTGTTACCTTTTTCTTTTTTAACGATTTTTTTACTAGTTTTTATCTAATATATATATATTTTTTTACATTTTTCTTAGGTGTTTTCTTTTTTTAAAAATTCTTTCTTTTCTTTTCTTTTTTTTTTTTTTTTTTTTTTTCTTTTTTTTTTTTTTTTTTTTCTTCCTTTTTGAACCTCTTTTTATCCCCTTTCTCCCCACTCACGATTTTGGATCTCTTCTAATTTGGGTTAAAGCATATTTTCCTGGGGTTGTTGCCACCCTTTAGTATTTTACTTGCCCCTTCATTTACTCTTATCTGGACAAAATGACAAGACGTAAAAATTCAACACAAAAAAAAAGAACAAGAGGCAGTAGAGGAGAGTTTACCGAAGGCTAGGGACCTAATCAATACAGACATCGGTAATATGTCAGATCTAGAGTTCAGAATGACAATTCTCAAGGTTCTAGCCGGGCTCGAAAAAGGCATGGAAGATATTAGAGAAACCCTCTCGGGAGATATAAAGCCCTTTCTGGAGAAATAAAAGAACTAAAATCTAACCAAGGTGAAATCAAAAAAGCTATTAATGAGGTGCAATCAAAAATGGAGGCTCTAACTGCTAGGATAAATGAGGCAGAAGAAAGAATTAGTGATATAGAAGACCAAATGACAGAGAATAAAGAAGCTGAGCAAAAGAGGGACAAACAGCTACTGGACCACGAGGGGAGAATTCGAGAGATAAGTGACACCATAAGACGAAACAACATTAGAATAATTGGGATTCCAGAAGAAGAAGAAAGTGAGAGGGGAGCAGAAGGTATACTGGAGAGAATTATTGGGGAGAATTTCCCCAATATGGCAAAGGGAACGAGCATCAAAATTCAGGAGGTTCAGAGAATGCCCCTCAAAATCAATAAGAATAGGCCCCCACACCCCGTCACCTAATAGTAAAATATACAAGTCTCAATGAAAAGAGAGAAAATCCTGAAAGCAGCCCGGGAAAAGAAGTCTGTAACATACAATGGTAAAAATATTAGATTGGCAGCTGACTTATCCACAGAGACCTGGCAGGCCCAGAAAGAGCTGGCATGATATTTTCAGAGCACTAAACGAGAAAAAACATGCAGCCAAGAATACTATATCCAGCTAGGCTATCATTGAAATAGAAGGAGAGATTAAAAGCTTCCAGGACAAACAACAACTGAAAGAATTTGCAAATACCAAACCAGCTCTACAGGAAATATTGAAAGGGGTCCTCTAAGCAAAGAAAGAGCCTACAAGTGGTAGATCAGAAAGGAACAGAGACCATATACAGTAACAGTCACCTTACAGGCAATACAATGGCACTAAATTCATATCTCTCAATAGTTACCCTGAATGTTAATGGGCTAAATGCCCCTGTCAAAAGACACAGGGTATCAGAATGGATAAAAAAACAAAACCCATCTATATGTTGCCTCCAAGAAACACATTTTAAGCCTGAAGACACCTCCAGATTTAAAGTGAGGGGGTGGAAAAGAATTTACCATGCTAATGGACATCAGAAGAAAGCAGGAGTGGCAATCCTTATATCAGATCAGTTAGATTTTAAGCCAAAGACTATAATAAGAGATGAGGAAGGACACTATATCATACTCAAAGGGTCTGTCCAACAAGAAGATCTAACAATTTAAAATATCTATGCCCCCAACGTGGGAGCAGCCAACTATATAAACCAATTAATAACAAAATCAAAGAAACACATCAACAATAATACAATAATAGTAGGGGACTTTAACACTCCCCTCACTGAAATGGACAGGTCATCCAAGCAAAAGATCAGCAAGGAAATAAAGGCCTTAAATGACACACTGCACCAGATGGACATCACAGATATATTCAGAATATTTCATCCCAAAGCAACAGAATACACATTCTTCTCTAGTGCACATGGAACATTCTCCAGAATAGATCACATCCTCGGTCCTAAATCAGGACTCAACCGGTATCAAAAGATTGGGATCATTCCCTGCATATTTTCAGACCACACTGCTCTGATGCTAGAACTCAACCACAAGAGGAAGTTTGGAAAGAACCCAAATACATTGAGACTAAACAGCATCCTTCTAAAGAATGAATGGGTCAACCGGGAAATTAAAGAAGAATTGAAAAAAATCATGGAAACAAATGATAATGAAAATACAACGGTTCAAAATCTGTGGGACACAACAAAGGCAGTCCTGAGAGGAAAATATATAGCGGTACAAGCCTTTCTCAAGAAACAAGAAAGGTCTCAGGTACACAACCTAACCCTACACCTAAAGGAGCTGGAGAAAGAACAAGAAAGAAACCCTAAGCCCAGCAGGAGAAAAGAAATCATAAAGATCAGAGCAGAAATCAATGAAATAGAAACCAAAAAAACAATAGAACAAATCAACGAAAGTAGGAGCTGGTTCTTTGAAAGAATTAATAAAATTGATAAACCCCTGGCCCGACTTATCAAAAAGCAAAGAGAAACGACCCAAATAAATAAAATCATGAATGAAAGAGGAGAGATCACAACTAACACCAAAGAAATACAAACTATTATAAGAACATACTATGAGCAACTCTACGGCAATAAATTTGACAATCTGGAAGAAATGGACGCATTCCTAGAAACATATAAACTACCACAACTGAACCAGGAAGAAATAGAAAGCCTGAACAGACCCATAACCAGTAAGGAGATTGAAACAGTCATTAAAAATCTCCAAACAAACAAAAGCCCAGGGCCAGACGGCTTCCCGGGGGAATTCTACCAAACATTTAAAGAAGAACTAATTCCTATTCTCCTGAAACTGTTCCAAAAAATAGAAATGGAAGGAAAAACTTCCAAACTCATTTTATGAGGCCAGCATCACCTTGATCCCAAAACCAGACAAGGATCCCACCAAAAAAAGAGAGCTATAGACCGATATCCTTGATGAACACAGATGCGAAATAAATACTCAACAAAATACTAGCCAATAGGATTCAACAGTACATTAAAAAGATTATTCACCACGACCAAGTGGGATTTATTCCAGGGCTGCAAGGTTGGTTCAACATCCGCAAATCAGTCAATGTGATACAACACATAAATAAAAGAAAGAACAAGAACCATATGATACTCTCAATAGATGCTGAAAAAGCATTTGACAAAGTACAACATCCTTTCCTGATCAAAACTCTTCAAAGTGTAGGGATAGAGGGCACATACCTCAATATCATCAAAGCCATCTATGGAAAACCCACCGCAAATATCATTCTCAATGGAGAAAAACTGAAAGCTTTTCCGCTAAGGTCAGGAACACGGCAGGGATGTCCATTATCACCACTGCTATTCAACATCGTACTAGAGGTCCTAGCGTCAGCAATCAGACAACAAAAGGAAATTAAAGGCATCCAAATCGGCAAAGAAGAAGTCAAATTATCACTCTTCGCAGATGATATGATACTATATGTGGAAAACCCAAAAGACTCCACTCCAAAACTGCTAGAACTTATACAGGAATTCAGTAAAGTGTCAGGATATGAAATCAATGCACAGAAATCAGTTGCATTTCTCTACACCAACAGCAAGACAGAAGAAATAGATATTAAGGAGTCAATCCCATTTACAATTGCATCCAAAACCATAAGATACCTAGGAATAAACCTAACCAAAGACACACAGAATCTATACTCAGAAAACTATAAAGTACTCATGAAAGAAATTGAGGAAGACACAAAGAAATGGAAAAATGTTCCATGCTCCTGGATTGGAAGAATAAATATTGTGAAAATGTCTATGCTACCTAAAGCAATCTACACATTTAATGCAATTCCTATCAAAGTAACATCCATCTTTTTCAAAGAAATGGAACAAATAATTCTAAAATTTATATGGAACCAGAAAAGACCTCGAATAGCCAAAGGGATATTGAAAAAGAAAGCCAACGTTGGTGGCATCACAATTCCGGACTTCAAGCTCTATTACAAAGCTGTCATCATCAAGACAGCATGGTACTGGCACAAAAACAGACACATAGATCAATGGAACAGAATAGAGAGCCCAGAAATAGACCCTCAACTCTATGGTCAACTAATCTTTGACAAAGCAGCAAAGAATGTCCAATGGAAAAAAGACAGCCTCTTCAATAAATGGTGCTGGGAAAATTGGACAGCCACATGCAGAAAAATGAAATTGGACCATTTCCTTACACCACACACAAAAATAGACTCAAAATGGATGAAGGACCTCAATGTACGAAAGGAATCCATCAAAATCCTTGAGGAGAACACGGGCAGCAACCTCTTCGACCTCTGCCGCAGCAACATCTTCCTAGGAACAACGCAAAAGGCAAGGGAAGCAAGGGAAAAAAATGAACTACTGGGATTTCATCAAGATCAAAAGCTTTTTGCACAGCAAAGGAAACAGTTAACAAAAAATCAAAAGACAACTGACAGAATGGGAGAAGATATTTGCAAACGACATATCAGATAAAGGACTAGTGTCCAGAATCTATAAAGAACTTAGCAACTCAACACCCAAAGAACAAATAATCCAATCAAGAAATGGGCAGAAGACATGAACAGACATTTCTGCAAAGAAGACATCCAGATGGCGAACAGACACATGAAAAAAGTGCTCCATATCACTCGGCATCAGGGGAAATACAAATCAAAACCACAATGAGATATCACCTCACACCAGTCAGAATGGCTAAAATCAACAAGTCAGGAAATGACAGATGCTGGCGAGGATGCGGAGAAAGGGGAACCCTCCTACACTGTTGGTGGGAATGCAAGCTGGTGCAGCCACTCTGGAAAACAGCATGGAGGTTCCTCAAAATGTTGAAAATAGAACTGCCCTATGACCCAGCAATTGCACTATTGGGTATTTACCCTAAAGATACAAATGTAGTGATCCAAAGGGACACATGCACCCGAATGTTTATAGCAGCAATGTCCACAATAGCCAAACTATGGAAAGAACCTAGATGTCCATCAACAGATGAATGGATCAAGAAGATGTGGTATATATACACAATGGAATACTATGCAGCCATCAAAAGAAATGAAATCTTGCCATTTGCGACAACATGGATGGAACTAGAGCGTATCATGCTTAGCGAAATAAGTCAAGCAGAGAAAGACAACTATCATATGATCTCCCTGATATGAGGAAGTGGTGATGCAATATGGAGGCTTAAGTGGGTAGAAGAAGAATAAATGAAACAAGATGGGATTGGGAGGGAGACAAACCATAAGTGACTCTTAATCTCACAAAACAAACTGAGGGTTGCCGGGGGGAGGGGTTTTGGGAGAAGGGGGTGGGATTATGGACATTGGGGAGGGTATGTGATTTGGTGAGTGCTGTGAAGTGTGTAAACCTGGTGATTCACAGACCTGTACCCCTGGGGATAAAAATATATGTTTATAAAAAATAAAAAATTAAAAAAAAATATTCAAATAGCCAATTACCTGCCAATTAGACATTATTCCTGTGAAGAAAATAGTATGTAAAGAAGTTTTGTAATTTATACAAGGCAGAGCGCATCTAGTATGTGATGAAGAAAGGAACACAGTACTGCTGAACTCCTAAGATGATTCCCATACACAGTACGCGGAGAAAATATGGTAGACTATGATGCAATCTAAGACAGCTATTTACTGTAATATGTATATATGAAGAATACATAAGTAAGTATGTTATGCAACCTTTAGCCATTCTTTAATGATGAGAGAAATACAAGACTTTCAGGGAAACTTCACAGAAAAAGTAAAATACTTTAGGAAATTTTCTGGAAAGGTGACATATTTGGTACTTAGAAAATGGAAGAGAAGGGTGGCTGGGTGGCTCAGTGGGTTAAAGTCTTAAAGTCTCTGCCTTCAGCTCGAGCCCCATGTTGGGCTCTCTGCTTGGCGGGTAGCCTGCTTCCCCCTCTCTCTCTGCCTGCCTCTCTGCTGGCCTGTGATCTCTGTCTCTCTGTCAAATAAATAAAATTAAATTTAAAAAAAATCTTTAAAAAAATTAAAATAAAGAAAATGGAAGAGAAGCATGAAAGAGTAAGCATTTCTTCACTTCCAGGATGCTAAATATATAAAGCTCTTAGCACAATGTCTGGCATATTTTAAATGCTAAAATATATTGTAATTTAAATAATGCTTATATAATATTGTTTAATATATTAATAATATCAAACACCAAAACACATTATTTGATGTGATATGAGCTGGTAGGAAACATAACTAAGGTGGCTGGCATTTCCAAAATCAATGTTGTTTTCCAAAAATTTTTAGCATAATTTTGACAAAGTTATACCTCTTTGTTTCCACAGGAATTAGGCTTAAAGACTTCAGCTCTTACAGATGTGAAAAGGTATATATTGATTGAAAGTGTTGTGAAAAATACTTTCCCATGTGATTTGCATGTTTTCAAACTCATAAAGTACATGAATGTGTTTGTAGACATGTGTTTATGTAAGTATTAAAGTAACTTTGTATTCAGAATCAAGTTCTCCAGGGGCAGGGAGAACAATCTTATCACTATAGCTTGACCTCTACAGTAAGTTAAAAACAGAGAGAGAGAGAAGGGGAGAATTAAAACCACCAGAAACATTAAAAACAAACAAAACAAAGCTTGAATTTAGATCATAGTATTTGTAGATTTTCAAAATTTATTGGGGAATTAAAGAGCTATTCAGTTTTGTGAAAAATTAAAAAACAGTAAAATATTTTGAAAAAAACCATTTTCACAAAAATATCATACATACTGTGTATAATTGTTTAAAAGCAGAAATATGATGGAATTTCTACTTATATTTTATTATTATAGACTTTGATTTTACTCATGTAGAGAAACACATTTATCCTCTTTTAGGTGGGAGTAAATACTTTCTGTTAATGACCTAAAAAATTCATGTGTTCAATATTAACAATATTTCTGACTCTTCCATAACATTTTGATTTTCCTGACCATTAACGGAATAAAATAACCCATTTTAAAACTCTAAAATTTCTCTTTAAACACCAAACAGCTCTAAAAATCATTATTTTGAGAATTTCATTTAAATGAATCATAAACATATGGGTTAGCTTTCACTGGATGACAATGGTATTAAAAGTTAATGCAATATGTTTTTGGTATAATACAGCCCAGTCTGAGTTCATCAAAAATGTCTGAAAAAACACTGATTCCGCAGTGCTCAATATTACAAAATATTTCTCGGTCTGTCCCAAAGTTGAGAGAATTCTTTTCCAATTTTTTTAAGTCTCAAGAACAATCTCAAAATTTAACTTCTATAAGCATTTTTTTGTATTCAATATTTCAAAGCATATTTATTTATTTATTTATTTAAGATTTTACTTATCTGATAGAGAGGACAGCAGGTGGAGCCGCAGAGAGAGGGAGAAGCAGGCTCCTCCCCTCCACCTCCAGCAAGGAGCCAGGTGCAGGGCTCAATCCCAGGTAACTGATCATGACCTGACCCAGAAGCAGACACTTAACTGACTTAGCCACCCACGTGTCCCACTCTTGTATCTTTAAATTGCTATATTTTAAAATCAACGAAATATAGTTTTACCTTAAATTTAATTACTATAGCTACATTATCACCTAATAAATAGCATTTTGATCTTCCCCCAAAAGATTTACAGGAGTGACTACATGTTTTTTAAAGATTTTATTTGTTTATTTAGAGAGAGAGAATGCGTGAGCACAAGCGGGGTAGGCACAGCAGGGGAGAGAAAATGAGCAGCAGACTCTACTGAGCAGGGAGCTGGATTTGGGGCTAGATCCTGTGCCCCTGGGATCATGACCTGAGAGGAAGGCAGATGTTCAACTGAATCACCCAGGGACCCAAGAATGCCTATCTATTTAATGTAGGAAATTGTAATAAGCACAGAAGAGTCACTTGAGTTTCTCTCATAGACTTTGTATTGTTTTGGGGATGCAGGACTTTTACCTCCTTGGTTGTTTATTCCTAGTTGTTTCATTGTTTTTGGTGCAATTGTAAAAGGGATTGCTTTCTTAATTTCACTTTCTGCAACTTCCTTATTAGTGTAAACAAATGCAACAGATTTCAGTATATTAATTTGTATCCTCTGACTTCACTGAATTCATTTAAGATATTCTATGCTCACTCCTAGAAGAGCCAGTATTGCTAAAATGTCCAAACTACCCAAAGCAATCAGAGACTTAATGCAATTACTATCAGAAGACCTACAATATTTTTCATTCAGGAAACCAGAACAAAGTATCCTAAAATCTGTATGGAACCACAAAAGAACCCAAATAGCCAATGCAAACTGAAAAAAAAAGAAGAACAAAGATAGAGGTATCTCAATCCCAGATTTCAAGATATACTACAAATTTCCAGTCATCAAAACAGTATGATATGTATACAAAAATAAACACACAGATTAATGGAACAGAACAGACATCCCAGAAATAAACCGCCAAATACATGGTCAAATAATCTAAGATGGTCAAATAAGGAGGCAAGAATATACCATGGGGAAAAAGATAGTCCCCTTAATAAATGGCGTTGGGAAAACTGGACAGCTACATGCAAAGGAATGAAACTGGACCACTTCCGTATACCATACACAAAAACAAGCTCAAAATGGATTAAAGACCTAAATGTGAGACCTGAAAACATAAAAAGACCTAGAAGACAACATAGGCAGTAATTCCATACAAATATTCTTCCAGATAGTTCTTCTCAGGCAAGGTAAACGAAAGTAAAATTAGACTCTTGGGACTACACCAAAATAAAAAGGTACTGGGCAGCAAAGGAAACCATCAAAGAAACATAAAGACAACCCACCAAATGGGAGAAGATATTATAAATGGTGTATCAAATAAGGAGTTAATATCCAAAATATATAAAGAATTCATACAACTCAACATCAACAACAAAAAAACTGATTTTTAAAAATGGACAGGGGAGTTGAATAGACAATTTCCCTAAAGAAGACATCCATATAGCCAAGAGACACATGAAAAGATGCTCAGTGTCACTAGTCACCAGAAAAACGGCATTCAAAACAACAATAAGGTATCACCTCATACCTATCAGAATGGTTAAAATCAAAAGCAGAGGAAACAAGTATTGGTGAGGATGTGGAGAAAAAGGAAACTTCATGCATAGCTGGTGGGAATGGAAATTGGTACAACCATGTGGAAAACAGGAGAGTTTTGTAAAAAAAAAAAAAAATGCAATCATCTGATCTAGTAATTCCAATACTGGTATTATCCAAAGAAAACAAAAACACTAATTCAAAAAGATATGTGCACCCTATGTTTGTTGCATTATTTACAATCACCAAGATATAGAAGCAACCCAATGTCCATCTACAGATGAATTGATAAAGATGTAGATAGATACACAATGCAGTATCACTCAGTCATAAAAAAGAATGACATCTTGCCACATGCAACAACATGAATGGATCAGAGGGCATAATGCTAAATGAAATAAGTCAGTCAAAGAAAGACTAATACCGTATGATTTCACTTATATGTGGAATTTGAGAAACAGAGGAACAAACCAAAAAAAAGAAAAAGGCCAAAACACAGACTTAAAAACACAGAACCAACTGGCAACTGATGGTTGCCAGAGGGGAAGTGGGTGGGGGAGGATGGGCGAAATAGGTGAAGGAGATTAAGAGTAAAGTTATGTGATAAATACTGAACAGTGATGAATGGTTATTAAAAAATGAAAGTACAGAAGAACTGAAGGGAAGAAACACATGACAACAGCAATACTCACCGTCTAGGGAGTGATAACCATTGTGAACATGTAATTATGTACACGTTTTGGTATTTACACCAAATATATGTCTTCCAAACAGATACGAGAGTTCCAGACAATTACACAAATATAAATAGTGTGAAATCACACCATGAAGCCTCAACTTACAGGAGTACTACTCTAAGTTCATAGGGAGAAAAAAAGAAGGGTATCTGAAATATTCAGTGAAGAGGGGAAGGGAAAAATAATAGTTTTCCAACTTGAGGTGATTCGCCGGCCATCTCCTCCAAGAGCATCTTACCTGGAGTAAGCTAAGGAGAAACAAACCCACAGTCCGAGATTCTCATTCCCACTCCCAGAAGCCGTTTATTTGTTGTTCAATGACTTGCCTGGAACAGCTCTCTGGAGTGGGCCTCCTAGGAGTGCACCACAACGAAGGCTCCTCAGGTTTGGTTGTGGGTTATTTTTTTGTTTGTTTTTGTTTTGTTTTTGTTTTTCTTAATGATTGTTTTTATTCTTAAGTCTGACATCAATTATCAAAAAGTTGAGTTAGGATTTACTTTTGTGAGGGAGATAAAAGCTAGTGATTCATGGGGTACAGGAGCTATTGGGAAATGGCAATATTCTATTTTCTGACCAGAGGGGTGGCTATGAATGTTAGCTTTATGATCAATCATTGAGTTATACAGCTTCGTTCTGTGTAACTTTCCACATGTTTATATGTTTTACAACAAAAAGGTTGTATTTTTATCTCGATTGTAGTGATGGTTTCATGGAGATAGATGGATCTATTTCCATATGGCATTGGTATATATATATATGCAAAACTCACCAAGTTATACACTTTTATGAAACTTAATGCTTGTCAATTACAAATAATATAATATGAGTTTAAAATCTGTAAATAGGGGCACCTGGGTGGCTCAGTGGGTTAAAGCCTCTGCCTGCAGCTCCGGTCATGGCCCTGGGGTCCTGGCCCTGCATCAGCTCTCTGCACAGCGGGAAGCCTGCTTCCTCCTCTCTCCCTGCCTGCTTCTCTGCCTACTTGTGATCTCTGTCTGTCAAATAAATAAAATCTTTTAAAAAAAGAATAAATAAATAAAAAAACAAAACCTGTAGAGAAATAAGAGCTTAACATATATTATTTCTTTAAAAGGAATCAAGCACTATGTGTTGGGTGATAATCATAAGATTATTCAACCTCAAGAAATAAACTGCTAGTCCTTAAAATAGACTTTATTTCTCTATCTAGTATCTACTATACTTGGTAAGTATGAAAACTTGAACTGCACCTGGGAAGGCAGGGGTATGCAATATTTTTTTAAAGACTTGATTAACACCTGCTTAAATATTTTCTCCCAATCTTTAATTAAACAGTTAAGGTAGGACTTCATTTCTAGATACACAATCAGACTGAGTCTGAATAATACTCTACAGCTGTTAATTTCCCTTTCCAAAGAGAGCTCAACACCAAAAGATTCTTCACTTTCCAAAAATGGTGTTCTTCACTTTCTAAAAGCAGCAAAAACCTCAGGATGAAAAAATACACACAAGTAGAGAAAACAATTCCAACCATCTTAATTATGAAAATTACAAATACACATTTTCCCCTCCTTCTAGCAAGAGTATCTAAAAAGATTCCCCTCCAAATACTTAGCTCAATAAAATGAAAAGTTGAGATTTCTCCAAACATACCAATTATGAGTACTACCTTCAACATCAAAAGTAGGAACATTAAGAAATTAAGTTGCAAGATTTTAGTCCAGCCATCGGTAAGATAAGGACTTTTTAAAGTCCTCAGTCACCTTTAGCATCACCCAAGTTCTAGGAAGCAAAGTTATAAGGTATACAGAAGGCATTTATACTCGAAGCATGTAATTCTTAAGTCGATGTTTATAAGATAGTTAATGCCAGACTATTTTCGTAAGCATATTTTCAAATTTCTTTTCCCATTTTCTGATCTGCAGAATTTTACAGCTGTTTCAAGTCCTTGACCAGCTAATTTTCTTTTTGAATAGCAAACTGCACTTGGGATAGAGAAAGGGGGTGAAAGGGAAGCAGGGGTGGAGGGAGGGAGTAGGAGAAAGGACAGAGGAGGGGGACAGGCAGAGAGGGAGGGCAAGGGGAAGAGCATCTGCATGATACCCTCATCAGAGCATCACAGCAGGCTGAAGGTAAAAGCCATAGTTGGTTTAAAGGAACAGCTCTTTGCTGGTAACTTCTAAAGCATAGTAGTGTGACCAAGAGCAATATTATCTCCTTGTGTATATGCAGATTGTCTCTTGGGAAGGAAGATTAAGATTCCTGGTGAGATGCTTTCATTAATAAGGTGGCGAAGCTCTGAAGTCAGATTGTGTGTTTGAGTGGTGGCTCTCTCAAATTTGCTATGTGATCTCAAGCAAGTCACTTAATCACCGTGAAATCATATGTTTTCTCCTGTATAAAATAAGGATACTAATCAGGCATATTTCACAGGATGGTTTGGAGGATTAAATATGTTCATATGTTGAGAACATTCAGATCATTGTTTGGCATATGTTCTATGTAGATATTTGGTATTGTTCTTTTTACTCTTATTACCTATGTGATGATTTTTGTTGCTTAATAAGAATTTGGTACAAGGGAAAAAACACATTTTCACTTACCTTGTGTACTCCTTAACTTTACATCATCTATCCTACCCACAACAGTTAAGTTCCTGTATAGTTCCAAGAAGCTTTATCACAGCATATAATTTTTAAGGAGTTATTCTAAGAAATTGTGATTTACTCCATTAGAGTATCCAAAATACATTCATGAGTCCAGATCCAAAATCCACTGAAATAATAGTATCAGCCCTTGAACTCTTCCAAAGGAAAAGGGTCTTCTAATGTTTAGAATTAAAAACAAGTGAATCTCAGAAGTGTTCAAAAACTCACCTAATCTTGGATCAAAATGTCTTTAGGATTTTCTAAGAAAATTAATTCTATCCTAAAAGTTATTACTATAGACACCCTCCACTAAAAAAATTTTAGTGAATCCTCAGTGACATAATTTCAGTTAACATAATAGCATACTACATGTTATCAATATGGTAACCATCTAGCCACATTCTGAGTTATAAATTTAATGCCGCAGTGAAAAGTATAGAATGACAAGAGAAATCTAGAGCAGTCATGGAATAGGTGGAACTATCTGGTTATTGTCACATTACGTCAGCATCAGTATTACCCTTAAGAAATCTGTGGAAACAAAGCATAAGGCAAATATTTTAGGGAATAATAAAATATTAATAAAAAGCAAGTTTTTAATAAAAATATTAACAGTAAGCCAAATAAGAATGAGTGATGACAGGAAAGTTTTAATCATACCAAAATTTGTCAGATTATTTCAGGGAAGAACGTATACCACTTTAGTGAATACTGTCAGTACCCAACCAGATCCACTTACTGGCAGATATTCCCACCCCCAGCTGCTGTGAGTATTGGCTATTAATGATTTCTGAATGCCCTGTTCTTTGGAAAATGGACCCCAACATTTGACAGCTACTTCATCAAGAAGCTGCCCTTTCACCTGGTATAGCTAAAATCAGAAGTCAATCCTCAAAATGAATCAAGAGGAAATAAATCTGGGATTTAAGTTAGAAGAAACATCATTTAAATATAATTGTTAGTCCCTATGAAAGTAGTGGATCATTTTTCTCCTATCATTATTATTTCAATAGGAATAAAACAGTCTTTCCACAGTGCTGGAACACTTGTATGAATGGAAGTCTAAATATGAGTTTATGTGCATGTGTGTGTGTGTGAGAGAGATAAACTGTATCTGTGTGTCTGTATTTTTATACAGTATAATTTCTGAATCACAACTGTCATTCACACACCACACTGCACATGGCATTTTTCTATGTTGGTCAGCTGACTGAAATCAAACACATTTGAAAGTAAGAATTCAGGAGACAATGGACTCAAAGTTTATCAGTATTATTTCAAACTCCTTTCAAAGAGTTAATTTTCTATGACTGCATTCTTAATGGATGTAAGAATTTTGCAAGTTGGATAGAATAAATTATGTCTTTGTTACTCAACAAATACAACCTGAAATGAATATGGGCCCAGGAATTACAACATATTCACAGGTAATTTATAGGCCTCAAGTCAATTATCTATAGTGCTAAAGAATTTACAATAAATTTTAAGAATTAAATAGACCTCTCCTCTTTTACTACATTATCTGCTGAACTGTTAGAAATAGTCTTTTTTTTGACAATTTTTTAAATGTTTTTTTTATTAACATATAATGTATTACTTGCCCCAGGGGTACAGGTATGTGAATTGCCAGGTTTTTTACACACTTCACAGCACTCACTACAGCACATAACCCTCCCCAAATGTCCATAACCCACCACCCTCTCCCTACCCACCTCTGCCCGGCAACCCTCAGTTTGTTTTGTGAGATTAAGAGTCTCATATCATTTGTCTCCCTCCCAATCCCATCTTGTTTCGTTTATTCTTTTCCTACCCTACCCTCCAACCCCCCCCTGTTTCCTCTCAACTTTCCTTCATATCAGGGAGATTATATGATAATTGTCTTTCTCTGATCGACTTATTTCGCTAAGCATAATACCCTCTAGTTCCATCCACATCATCAAAATTGGCAAGATTTAATTTCTTTTGATGGCTGCATAGTATTCCATTATATATATACCACATAGTATTTATATATATATAAATCTTCTTTATTCATTCATCTGTTGATGGACATCTAGGTTCTTTCCATAGTTTGGCTATTGTGGACACTGCTGCTACAAACATTTGAGTACACATGCACCTCCGGATCACTACATTTGTATATTTAGGGTAAATACCCAGTAGTGTGATTGCTGGGTCGTAGGGTAGCTCTATTTTCAACTTTTTGAGGGACCTCCATGCTGTTTTCCAGAGTGGCTGCACCAGCCTGCATTCCCACCAATGGTGTAGGAGGGTTCCCCTTTCTCCGCATCCTCGCCAGCATCTGTCATTTCCTGACTTGTTAATTTTAGCCATTCTGACTGGTATGAGGGGTACCTCATTGTGGTTTTGATTTGTATTTCCCTGATGTCAAGTGATGTGGAGCACTTTTTCATGTTTCTGTTGGCCATCTGGATGTCTTTGCAGAAATATCTGTTTATGTCCTCTGCCCATTAGAAATAGATATGGTCTTAATCTGCATAGTTATAATTGTCAAGGAGTTTGATATTGTTGACATTTTCAAAGATTATGATCCTTTGATTGGTTTAAATTATGCAATGATCCCTGTATTGATCAACCCTTCTCCCTCAGGTTAATAAGAAAAGGATGACAGGATAGATATTAAAAGGAATTGCAAATGCTGATCATGTTTCTTTCACTTGCTTGTCCATTGACTCATGGAAAGATAAGAAAATAGAACAGTTTCCTGAATACATTTTCTTATCTGCACTTATTCAACCCCACAGGATTATAATGAGCATGGCACATGGCCCTATTGTGATACACTCTGCCAACTGGGCAAGTGTTGATTTGATAGAATTCCTTAAGGCTAAGTTAGGGCCTGTAGGACATGAGAGCAGAAAATAAAACAGAGCCAGTGAGGCCACTTCCTGTTTGGCTGAACCAGCACTAAATTCAGGTCTCTTTCTCTCTCAAGTCACTATAGAGTTATAAACTCCCTGCATGTGTATGTGAAAGGAAGAAGGGATTATCGGATTTTCAAAGTGTTCTGGATTTCCACTTACTTTGGGATTTCCAACCTGCAATTGAACAATATCTAGTACTTTTAAACTAAGGATGCACTGTTTAGGAAAAGGTCTATTTGCTTTTTTAAGATCTTCCATATTTGAGAGATAAAAGACTGCAGGCACACAGGAGGGGGTTAGTGCAGAGGGAGAAGCAGCATCCCTGCGGAGCAGGAAGCCTGACTTTGAGTCTATCCCAGGACCCCCAGGATCAGGACCTGAGCTGAAGGCAGGCACTTAACCCTGATCTGAGCCCACCCAAGGAAGGCCTACTGAAATTGAAATAGGAAAATACTCTGATTCCAAAATGGGATTTGCTTAGGCATCCCATTGCTCAGGGCTAACCCATAGAGACTAGTACACAAGATGGAGAAGGAGTGATGGGGGGGTGGGGGGACAGCGGAGGGAAGAAAAGGATTTTTAAGGGAAGGCCAAGAGAAGAGAAAAAAAACCTAAAACTTTGTCTAAAATTTATTGAGGCACCATAGAAGGATTTTTACAGTTTACTGAGCTTACGGGACAATTAATAGTATTTGTGGTTAAAAATTAACAAGAGAAGTCTGGACTTCTGAAAGACCCATCAGAAGAGATAAAAGCAAAGGGGGAAGGGGGGGGTTAGAGGGTTTATAAATACAGAAATATCAAAGTTCAAAATTCACGAAGACAAGGAAAACAGATCTAACTGGAAGGGATATCATACTTGGCAAAAAGAAAGAGGAAAGAAAAATGAACAAGTTCATTTCTTTCAAAGAAAATTCTCCCTCTAATCCCTTCAGTTTGGTTGACAATTTAAGAGTTAAAAGTCAATTTAAAACTCATGACCATTAGAATATCTGTTCAAAGGGTTTAAGAACACCATGACGCAAGCTTCTCCAAACTCT
>NW_025422469.1:0-1527 GCF_011764305.1 Mustela putorius furo
GTTAGTGTAAAAGAACACCACTGATTTCTATAAGTTAATTTTGTATATTTCCACTCTACTGAAACCATCAATTAATTCCGACTGTTTTTTTGCTTGACTCTGGGATTTACTAATTAAAAGTCTAAATTGTTAGCAAGTAGTGACAATTTTATTTCTTCCTTTCTGATTTGGATGTCTTTTATTTCTTTTATTCTGAATTCTTGCCTAATTGCTCATTTCTATTAAATAGAAATGGTGGGAGTGGGCATCTGTCTTGTTTCTGATTTTGGAGGAAATGCTTTTCATTTTTTTCCACTGAGTAAAATGTTAGCTATGGGTTTGTCATATATGGCCTTTACTGTGTTGAGGTATGTTCCTTCTATACCCAATCTGTTAAGGGCTTTATTGCAGAAGGATGTTGTGTTTTGTCAAATTCTTTTTTTGTGTCTAATGAGATTATTTTAATCTGTCATTTTATTGATGTGATGTATTACATTTATTGATTTGTGTGTATTGAACCATTCTTCTACCCCAGGGGTAAATCTCATTTGATCATAGTGTATAATCTTTATAATGTGTTGTTGAATTTGGTTTACCAATATTTTGTTGTGAATTTTCCATCTATATTCATTAAAGTTATCTGTCTATAGTTTTTCTCAGAATATTTTTATCTGATTTTGGTATCAGGGTTTGGAAGTGCTCCTCCTCTTTAATATATTGGAAGAGTTTGAGAAAAATTAATGTTAATTCTTATTTAAGCATTTGGTAGGATTCTCCAGGGAAGATGCCTGGAGTTTTCTCTTAGATAGAGAAAACTCCAGGCATCTTCCCTGGAGAATCCTACCAAATGCTTAAATAAGAATTAACATTAATTTTTCTCAAACTCTTCCAATATATTAAAGAGGAGGAGCACTTCCAAACCCTGATACCAAAATCAGATAAAAATATTCTGAGAAAACTATAGACAGATAACTTTAATGAATATAGATGGAAAATTCACAACAAAATATTGGTAAACCAAATTCAACAACACATTATAAAGATTATACACTATGATCAAATGAGATTTACCCCTGGGGTAGAAGAATGGTTCAATACACACAAATCAATAAATGTAATACATCACATCAATAAAATGACAGATTAAAATAATCTCATTAGACACAAAAAAAGAATTTGACAAAACACAACATCCTTCTGCAATAAAGCCTTAACAGATTGGGTATAGAAGGAACATACCTCAACACAGTAAAGGCCATATATGACAAACCCATAGCTAACATTTTACTCAGTGGAAAAAAATTGAAAGCATTTCCTCCAAAATCAGAAACAAGACAGATGCCCACTCCCACCATTTCTATTTAATAGAAATGAGCAATTAGGCAAGAATTCAGAATAAAAGAAATAAAAGACATCCAAATCAGAAAGGAAGAAATAAAATTGTCACTACTTGCTAACAATTTAGACTTTTAATTAGTAAATCCCAGAGTCAAGCAAAAAAAACAGTCGGAATTAATTGATGGTTTCAGTAGAGTGGAAATATACAAA
>NW_025422470.1:0-43454 GCF_011764305.1 Mustela putorius furo
TGTGTTGCTTATAAAAGAACATCTGAAATATAGGAGAGCCAAAACTGTTAAAAATAAGAATTGTACTGTAGAGTTGAAGGGTCTATTCTGGGCTCTCTCTTCTGTTCCAGGAGATCATGGTCTGTTTTTGTGCCATAGCCATTTTGCTGTCCTTGATATGATGACAGCTTTGTAATTAGAGCTGACGTCCGGAATTGTGATGGCCACCAACGTTTGGCTTTCTTTGTTCATATCCTTTGGCTATTCGAGGTCTTTTCTGGTTCCATATAAATTTTTTAGAATTATTTTTTCCATTTCTTTGAAAAAAAGATGGATGGTACTTTGATAGGGAATTGCATTAAATGTAGATTTAGATTGCTTTTAGGTAGCCATAGACATGGTTTCAACAATATTTTATTCTTCCAATCCAGGGAGGCATGGAACATTTTCCATTTCTTTGTGTTCATCCTCATTTCTTTCATGAGTACTGGTTATAGTTTATGGAGTATAGATTTCTGTTGTCTGCTTTGGTTAGGTTTATTCCTATGTATTCTATAGGTTTTTGGATGCAATCCAATTGTTAAATGGGATTGACTTCCTTAATATCTCTTATTGATGATTGCTGTTGGTTGTGAGAGAAAATTGCCAACTTATTGATGTGCATTGATTTTATTATACCTGACACTTTACTGAAATTCCTGTATAAGTTCTGTAGCCGTTTTGGGTTGGAAGTGGAGTTCTTGGTTTTCCAACAATTATAGTATCATATTCATCTGCGAGAGTGATAATTTGACTTCGCTTTTCTTATTGTGGATCCTTTAATTTCCTTTTTATTGTTCGATTGCTGAGTCTTAGGACCTCTAGTACTAATGTTGAATAGCACGTTGTGGATTAATGGACATCCCTGCCGGTTTTCCTCCTACCTTAGCGGTAAAGCTTCATTTTTTCTCGTTGAGAATTATCTTTGCAGTGGGTTTTTCAATAGATGGCTTTGGATGAATTTAGGTATGTGCCTCTAATCCCTACACTTTACAGTTTTTATCATTCAGGGATGCGGTACTTTTGTCAACTGCTTTTTCAGCATCTAGTGCGAGTATCATAGATTTCTTGTTCTTTCTTTTATTGATGTTTTGTACTCACACATTGACTGAGTTGGCATATGTGTAACCAACCTTGCAGCCCTGTAAATCAATCCCACCCCCCCACTTGTCGTGGTTAATAATCCTTTTAATGTACTGTTGACTCCTATTGCTATATTTTGTTGATCTTTTGCAATCTGTGTTCATCAAGGATATTGGTCTATAGCTGCTCTTTTTTGATTATGGGATCCTTGTCTGGTTTTGGATCACGGTGATGCGGGCCATCATACAATGAAGTTTAAGAGGAAGTTTTCCTTATCGTTTCTATTATTTTGGAATCAGTTTCAGGAGAATCAGGAAATTAGTTCTTCCTTTAAATGTTTTGGGTAGAATTCCTCCCTCAGCAAGCAATCGGGCCCTTGGCTTTTGTTTTGTTTGGAGATTTTTAATGACTGTTTCAAATCTCCTTACTGGTTATGGGTCTGTTCAATCTTTCTTTTCTTCTGGGTCATTTGGTGGTATTATAATTTTCTAGGAATGCATCCATCTTCGACAAGCATGAAAGATGTCCATGGAAAAGACCGCCTCTTCAATAAAATGGTGTTGGGAAATTGGACAGCCACATGCAGAAAAATGAATTGGACATTTCCTTACACACACAAAAAATAGACTCAAAATGGATGAGGCCTCAATGTGCGAAAGGAATCCATCAAAATCCTTGAGGAAACACAGGCACAACCTCTTTGCACCTCACCGCATCAACATCTTCCTAGGAACACGCCAAGGCAAGGGGAAGCAAGGGCAAAGAATGAACTATTGGGATTTTAATCAAGCTCAAAAGCTTTGCACACAAAGGAAACAGTTTAACAAAATCAAAGACACTGACAGAATGGGAGAAAATATTTTGCAAACGACCTATCAGATAAAGGACTAGTGTCCAGAATCGTCAAGAACTTAGAGCAACTCAACCCCCAAAGAACAAATAAATCCAATCACTACATGGCAGAGGACATGAAACAGACATTTCTGCAAAGAAGACAATCCAGAATGGCCAACAGACACATGAAAAAGTGCTCCATATCCACTCGGTCATCAGGGAAATACAAATCAAAACCACAATGAGATATCACCTCACACCACCAGTCAGAATGGCTAAAATCAACAAGTCAAGGAAATGACAGATGCTGGCGAGGATGCTCGGAGAAAGGGGACCCTCCTACACTGTTGGTGGGAATGCAAGCTGGTGTGAAGCCACTCTGGAAAACAGCATGGAGGTTCCTCAAAATGTTGAAAATAGAACTGCCCTATGACCCAGCAATTGCACTATTGGGTATTTACCCTAAAGATACAAACGTAGTGATCCAAAGGGGCACATGCACCCGAATGTTTATAGCAGCAATGTCCACAATAGCCAAACTATGGAAAGAACCTAGATGTCCATCAACAGATGAATGGATCAAGAAGATGTGGTATATATACACAATGGAATACTATGCAGCCATCAAAAGAAATGAAATCTTGCCATTTGCGACAACATGGATGGAACTAGAGCATATCATGCTTAGTGAAATAAGTCAAGCAGAGAAAGACAACTATCATATGATCTCTCCCTGATTATGAGGAAGTGTGTGATGGCACATGGGGGCGTAAGTGGGTAGGAGAAGAATCAATGAAACAAGATGGGATTGGGAGGGAGACAAACCATAAGTGACTCTTAAACTCACAAAAACCAAACTGAGGGTTGCTGGGGGGCGGGGGTTTGGGAGAAGGGGGGGGGATTATGGACATTGGGGAGGGTATGTGCTTTGGTGAGTGCTGTGAAGTGTGTAAACCTGGTGATTCACAGACCTGTACCCCTGGGGATAAAAATATATGTTTATAAAAAAAATAAGAAGTTTGGTTGTAACTTTGGAAATACAACATGCATCATACAAATTCTAAGCAAAAGGAAACTGGTGTAAATGCACTCATATCAGAGAAAATACATTTTAAATATGCAAAAAAATAAAGAAGAAGGGATCTTACTGAAGGATAAATGAGTAATTATCTGGAAGTATTTTAACAAGTATGGTGTTTGTCTAATATTAGCTTCAAAATATAAAAAGCAGAAAATGGACAGAACTTAAAAAAATATTAAAGAGGCTTGATGCACAATCATGAAAGGAGATAAGAGTGGCATGCTCCTCTCTGGACTCAGGGGATCTGGATTTTAGTAATCTGGCAAAACGTAGGCATGAATATGTTAGAAAGCTTGATATGTGATTCTATATTTGTTCCTTATCCTTTTTTAATACCTACGGTAGAGAATACCACCAAGGAGGAATACTGGGAGTAAAAAGCTTATTAGTTATTAAGTGATAACAAAATGCCTCTTAGTCTCTTATCTCTTAGCCTCACAAAGAATTGAAAAAACTAAGTTTTCCACTCCATCTTCCTCTCATACGACCCCATCTTTTCTATCAATATCTTTTTTCACAGCTAGCAAGCAGAGATAATAGCACTGGGAAAACAATCAAGGGTAACTTCTAGACCACTTTGGGAACTGAAGTACAATTGAATATAGGAATATAATTCTGTAAAATGGATGTTTTTTCACTTTTTAAAAAAAGATTTACTGAGAGAAAGTGAGGTCAGTGGTCATAGATTGGGTTATTAAATGTGATATAATAGGATTTCTTTATAGAAAAGTAACGAATAGTGGAAGTGGGAGAAAGAAGGGGGTTTTTTCTAATACTATCAATCTTTAACAGAATTGTTAAGTATTGAAAATTGTTTTCATTTTGTTAAGATCAAAGAACCTCAATCATGGTACACCATTTCTTTTTACTATGCTGATAATAACGAACTGAACCTCAAAAATCTCGAAAAATTCAAATTTCACCATTAGATTTGTATATAATTCCATCTGTGTTACAATCCTGATATATTTATTTTTATAGCCACAAGAGATTATGTAAATTATGAATTTTTTTTTGGCTATCGAAGTTTTAAACTTTTTCAAAACCAATTTGATTTCTTATGTAATGAAACATACTGGGTAAGGATCTTTTGGCTCCTCCCCAAGCCAAGGAAGTGTTGCTTTGTTTCCCTGTCCCCCAATTAATATGTTCATGGACATTTAAAAAATCAAATACCTTCTATAAGTAAACAGTTAATCTATATGCTGATTCTAGACGGTATTATATTTAAATAAGTTAGCACGCATGTATTCTTTTTAAAGTTTAAAATCATGAATTCTGGAATAATGAAAGGAAATTTGAAGAATAAATAAAAATTTAAAAAAAGAAAAAATCGATTATTTGACTCAAGAGAAATTTATACAGGTTAGGTGCTGGCATTGTACAACGAAGCTGCATAAGTAAGAAAAATATGGCAATATATGGTAGTAGAAATTATGAGCAGACATCTTTCTAAATTGTAAAACCTTATGATTTATTTTTGCTTCTGTAACTTTCACAATAATAGTCAATAATGTTTTCTAGGTGACTAATAATTGCCTAAGGTGACAAGGGTATATATTGCTAAGAAATTTCCCAGAAACAGAAGGGCAATACAATTGTGTCTATGCACATTGGTCAGAGCAATAAGAACAAAATACATGATAGACAGATTGTGTGGAAATTTGACTTTACAAGTATTCTGAGGAAGACATAATCTTCATTAGTAGGGTAGGCAAAAGCCACTACAAATGATTTTAGTCCTGTTGCTTAGGAAAACCAATTATTTTTCCGGATGCCAAGGATTAACAATAATTTAATCTTGTAAACTCCTTACCCACCCACACTGCCATAATTTAGCATCCATGTGTTGGTAAAGCATGGGCTATGTGAATGGAGATATTATCCCAAGCATAACATGCAGTATAATTGTGGATTTAGCTTTTTCAATTGAATTGCTTTAAAGCAATGTTAAAAAAAGATATTATTCTCTAACAAAGGAGTAAATTTGCATTAGCAATATGTTTGGGTTTTTGGTGTGTTTCTATGATTTTTACAGGTTTATTTCATTTAATAAGAGATTCATGGCAATTATGAAAATGTTTATTTTTCAAGTACTTATCAGTACCAGACAGTATGGCTAGTTTCCGCCTAGGGCAATTATCAGCTAATTTGGCATCTATCTAGTAGATTGGTTCCCAAATCACAAGGCTTTTTCAGACTAAATAGCATTTTTATTTTGTGAGTTGTTCACAAGTGCTCATCTGCATGTGTGAAATTCGCCTCTGATTCTGGTTTCTGAATGTGCATGCTAAGCAAAATTGCAGGGTTGAATCTATTTAATATGTTTCAGAGTCTGACTAACTTATTGTCTTCTGAAGTCATTTTTAAAGTTTTTAACACCCTCAGTTAGGACTTAATTATTTTAGTAAAGATTCAGATCACTGACTCACTACACTCTGCCTCTGTTCAAAAGCCTGCACCATGAATGGAAATGTAGGGAGATTCTGCAAGAAATTCTAGTTCATTTACACAAAAACTTACATGTAAAAAAAAAAATGAAGAAAAAAACACAATAATTAAACATACAGTTGATTTTCATAGGTAAGAAAATTATATCTACTTTAGCTATTATACTTAATATGACATGCCAAGCCTTGTTATATTAAGTATTCTAAAAACAGATACACCTTATAATGCATTTTTTTATATATGATACTCCTCAAATTGTGAATTTAACAGCCGAATTCACTTTTAAAGCTATATGTGTATATATTTTGTCATTTAGCATACCTTGGCAAAGTACATTAATAATTTATCATAATCAGAACAAGATATAATACTTGTTGCCTTTAATTTTAATACAGAATTTGATATGCATATGCATTTCTATAGATCTCGATATTTAAAGAAAAATTCATTTTGAGATATTTTTATTGGTTTTCTAATTTTTATTTAACATAGTTGTATAATATGTAACAGTGTTTTCTTTATATCATTTTTTAACCCAAAGCAGTGAACACGTTACTTAAGCAATGTTGCTGCCTTCATATATTGTTCATGTGTGTTATATACATTAATACAATTTTTATAAAAATACAGTTTTCATACTTTTATTTTCTGAAAAGTCAGAATGATTATGTGATGTATTTTTAGTCTTTTTTTTTTAAGATTTTATTTATTTATTTATTTGACACAGAGAGAGATCACAAGTAGGCAGAGAGACAGGAAGAGAGAGAGGAGGAAGCAGGCTTCCTGCTGAGCAGAGAGCCCATTGCTGGGCTCTAACCCGGGACCCTGAGATCATGACCTGTGCCGAAGGCAGAGGCTTTAACCCACTGAGCCACCCAGGTACCCCACAAAAAGTTATTCAATTGACAATTTTTTTCAAGGTTATTACACCTAGGTTTTGGGTTATCTTGAAGAATATGGTGCATGTCATATAATGGTTGAGTGATTCATTCTTTATTCCTTGATCTATCAAACTTCAAAAGACCAGCTATTACACTGGATACGTGCAGACTAGTAGAAGAGAGAGGCAGGCATAAATGAGTTTGTTAAATGCAATTATATATTATAAGATACACACAGTGCTCTTTTAGCATGTTATGCTTTTTTTTATTTCCAGCACTAATGTAACCTCAAACTTTGAGTGACCCATTGCATTTTCAAGTTACATAATTCCTTTGCAGTTTAATGATTTCCATAAGTTTACTGCCTATTTTGTGAAGTATCTCTTCCTTTTATTTGTATTATATTTACTATTCATTATTTAAACAAGTTCACATACAGTTCAAGGTTTAAGTAATTTATTGTATCGATTCTTTTTTGGGTATCATAACGATAATAATTCTAGTTTATTTCAATGCATTATTGTTAACTGTTTTTTTAATTAAAGATTTTATTTATTTATTTGACAGAGAGAGCTCACAAGTAGGCAGAGAGGCAGGCAGGGGCGGCGACAGGAAGCAGGCTCCCCACTGAGCAGAGAGCCCCATGCGGGGGATCGATTCCAGGACCCTGGGATCATGACCTGAAACCCAAGGCAGAGGCTTTAACTCACTGAGCCACCCAGGCACCCCCAACTGTTTGTTTTGAAGTTGATTTGCTGATTCATTTACTTGTATTTATGGGGCTAACTCAAGTTCTTGTGGTATCGCACTGATCTAAAGGACCTGAGGATCATCAGCAACTTCACAAATTTCATCTGGGGGTGCCTGGGTGGCTCAGTGGATGTAAGTCTCTGCCTTTGGCTCTGGTCATGAGCTCAGGGTCCTGGGATTGAGCCCTGCATTGGACTCTCTGCTCAGCGGGGAGCCTGTTTCCCCCCCTCTCTCTGCCTGCTTCTCTGTCTACTTGTGATCTCTCCCTCTTCAAATAAATAAATAAAATCTTTTAAAAAGTTTCATCTGTGCTGTTCTTTTTTCAATATCATGTGTATACACTTCTGTCTGAGTGTGGGATTTGTATTCAATTTGTATAATCTTCCCCAGTGGCGGGGGGGGTGGTGGTGTGTACACCACTTTAATATTTGAGACGTTTTCTTTGTTTCTTATGCATACAGCCTTGGCTCTATGATGATGATGGTGATGATGGTGATGTCCTATTATGCCAGTCTTCTCTTCATAATACTTGCCTCTCCATTCCCCCACCTCACCCACCTCAACCTGGTGATTTAGTTGTTACTACTTAATTAAGCTTTCTGTAGAAGTTTTTCTCCATGAGCCCTCCAGAACCTAGTAGATTAGTTAGTCATATTTCCCTTTCCAGAAACCAACTTTCCTTCAGATGCGTAGATCATTGCTATAACATATGGATGGCTTATCTAAAACAGACTTTCTGTGTCACTTAAAGTATACAAATTCAAGGGACAGCTAATAATCAAAGGCCTAATATATGAAAAGAATTATGGAAGCTGGTGCTGAATCAGAAAGGGAGCACCAATAAATTGTTATTGGGTTTTAGAAGATAAAAAAAAAAATCATACTTTTTTCCCTAGTGGAAACAGATATGAATTAAAATTAAATTAGAGAGCACTATTAACAATGGAATTTGAAGGTTGACTAGTAGATAAAAGAGAATACCACAAAGATTGAAGCAGACATGCAGAGTAGGGCTCTCAGGTATGGGGAAAATTCATTTTGGCGGGAGTATTGATTAAGAACAAATTTTCCATTGAAAACCAGCTAGAAGGTTAGTTTGGGGCATATTGTAGAAAACCTTTTATGTAAGGATGGCAAGATTTTAAATTTTTATCTGGTTGATTGGAAGCCAATTCAAATTTTAAATCCCATTAATAAAACATCATACAATGACATGTATTTTGTAATTTTATATTAAAAATATGATTTCAAAAAATGAGATAAAATACCAGTTATTTAATACATAATTACATGTATGAAGTCATATCTAAATAAACATAAAGCAGTATTCTGAGATAAAACAAATGACAGAAATAATAAGTATGTATGTGTATGGCCAAGAATTAATAGCAAAAGAAAAAATGAATTGTCATAAAAATATTATGCACACAACCAGGAAAACTGCAGCTGTTTGACCATTTTATACAATGTGGTGAGGAAGCACAGAGCACAGGGAAGCAATAGACAATTCTAAATACATAAAAGATAAAAAGAAAGATAGATGTCAGAGATTTCATGAAATAGATTTTGATGTGTTAAACAATAGTGACTGTAGTTAGGTTTTTGAGGTGTAACAGGAGACCGAACTTCATTTCTTATTTTGACTTGCTTATTGGTGAATTTAAGTAGTTCTGACTTAGAATGAAGACTGCAAGTTGAAAACCTTCCAAACTGTCTGTGGCTTCCTGGCTTTGGATTCACTCAGAAATAATAATGTGGACTATTTCATTGTAAGAGAAAATAAAGTGGAAGGAGGTGGAAAGATGGTACCAAGATAATAAGAGCTTCTTCATTATTCACTGAAGTTTGTAGTAATTATGCTTGAAGAGAGGTGCTTTTATACTACAAACTCACCTTTCTTGGCAAAGCCCTATTCTTTTTTTTGGACCTAAGGCACTCGAGACTAACAGAGATGAATGTGCTCCCATTTTGAAACTTCACTGATGTGTATTCTGCTTAGAAGTTTTATAGTCTGACAAATCTCACTTCTTTCAATCTGATTTACTTTACCATATATCATTTTATTTTATCTCCATTTGACAGAAGATTTTTTACATGTTCATTCTATAATTGGCATATGGCCCAAATAAGTTCTATGAAAAAAATAATAGACAGGATCTTCAGAGTTTTTAATTAGGTCAAGTCAATTTTCTCTTCTTCTTAAGCCAAGGGCATCATTATTAGAAAGTGCCTAATGTGATACAGGATTTCAAAAGCAGCACAATCGATGGCTTTTCCATTGTCAAGGAATAATAGGGCTGAAGCTTAATTACATTTCAAAAATGAACAGCAAAAAAATCTGAAGGTACAGTAGCCTTTTATCACAGGCTTTCTGAGGTCAAAATTTATAAAAGTAGAGATAAAAATCGGTCGATTTTCTCTGAATGTTTAGTGTGTATTGTGGACTCATCAGTCCTTTGCTGTGAAGGGTTGTATAATGTTGTGATAGTCCAATGGTCTGAAGTCATTATGACTTCAAATAGGTAGATGTTATTTGATTTTAAATAACATTTTTTGTGTTCCTTTATACTCATAGAAAGCTTAATTCACCTAAAATGCTTTTACCATAGTGGCTTTTAGTGTTGGCACTTTGTTACATTCCTTTTACTACAACTGCAGAAATTTTGAAACAATGTACTATAAAATCTCCTATGTGCACAAAACTGGATCTAACCACCATTAAAAAAAAAATAGTTTTACACTTGGCCAAAATTTTAGTCCATTTACGATAATGTCCTAAATTAACGTAATTGAAAGCTGTAGTGATAATCTCCTGCCTTTTAATATTTGTAGTATAACTATTAGTAAAATCTTATATAGAAATCCCCTAATTACTTAAATGTACTCACCAAAATACCTCACATGCTGTATGTATTTTAGAGATTTTTAGAGACAGTATAGTTACTCCTAGTGTGTAGATAAGGAAATTGAGGCTAACAACATTAAAAGCCTTGCCCAAATATATAAAACATGATTAGTAAGTATGTGTCTTTGTGTGTGTGTGTGTCTAATAGGAGAGATGAGAGAAAGACTTCCTTAAGACTTGAACTCAGTCCTGTGATATTTGTCTGTGAACATTTTATTCCAAATAGAAATCATTGTCCCTTGGGGGAAATGAAAAAACAAATGTAGAATCTGTCTCTACTCTGAAGGGCTTAGGATTTTCTGTAAAGAACAAAGAGAAACCTGTCTGCTAAGTAGTACTGTAGCTATAGCTGATTCTTCCAAATGGTAGTGTTTTTCAAGCTGTAGAGATAAACCAGGAGTTTGCATGTCTGCTTTACTGCAAAGCTTTAATTTTAACACATACACACATTGTATAAAAGCTTTATATATATATATATATATATATAATATGTATTTTTCAACAACATATAAATATCTTATATATATATATTCGAGTGAGCATCAGACACCACTCCTTACCTTGCAACCCCGAAGTACTTCCTTTTCTCCCTTTGCTTCCTTCTGACCTGACACTTGTCAATTTCTCTAGCTTTTCTAGAAAAACAAGTGTCAGGCAGCCCCTTCCTTTCATTACTAGAATCATAAAGTAACATCTCAAAAGTAGATTATACTTTTCCAGAGGAAAAATTGTTACACATAGAATAATATTTTTCCTAAAGACTTTGATAAAATGTCATAAAAGAAATGGGTAAGTGTCCATACCATTGGTAAATGTTAGTGATTCAAGTTCAAAAAAAAATAAGCATATATACACATTAGGCATATGTGTGTGTATGCGGGTGTGTATCCAAAATTAAATATTTAAAATTGCTTATTTATTTTTTAAATGTGTTTTTAAAAAAAAATTGGTCCTACAAATATAGAAAATTACACAAAATTCAGAGAAGCAAAAACATTTGCATAAAAATTGTCATCTTTATCATATATTTATGAAAAAGACTTGTTGAATGAAACAAGAATCATAAGATGCAACAATGAAAATTTTGAGTCTCACAGTGCCCTTTAAAATACCAAATGCTAAAAGTGTCCTTCATCTTATGTGATAACATGTGTGAGCCTCTTGATTCTTATACTTGCTCTAAAATAATTTAAGTTTCTCTGGTCACTTAAAGAGGCAAAATTGTTCCAATTCAATAAAAATGCCTGGTATCATGTAATAATCAAAATTTGAAACTAATTTCACATTAAGTTATCTTGTCTTTTCCAGAGGAAGCTAATATTTGCTGAAATCTCTTGCAGAAGCTTCTTGGTCAGAATCACTGCAATTTTAAAGGTCAAAAGTCCTTGCACGGGTTCCATGTCTTGTTTCACACAGACTTGTCACATCAGCAGAAAGCTGTGCAGCCATATTCTAAAGAAGCCTCTCCTTTCATGCTCCCCCAATGCTTTAGCCAATCTTCCTCTTTTAGTTTGCTTAAATGTGTTCACACCTCAGAATACTGTGTCCATCAACTGCAGCAGATATATAACAAGTTAAATTGTTACATGCATGTATACAGTTAGAATTACAGGATTTTTTTCTTTTAAATAGAGTGCAGTGTCTATTGAAATTTAAATAAAACATTTAAAAAGCATCATTTAAAAGTTAAAAAGGAAAAGAAATATTATACTTACACATTGATTCTGTGTATTTCCTGTATTTTCAACAACTCCTTTTTTAGTCCTTCCTTTTGTGAAATTTCTTAAAATGTCAGTTATATTTTTTTTCATCTTCAGAAATCATGCTTATTATTTTTATGACTTTGATTTTTTTCAACTTTGAAAGTTTCCAAATATAGAAAATCTAAATATAATGTGTTCACATGCATGTGTGTCCTCTAGTCAAACATTATTATTTTTACTCCCTTTATCCATCATTTTCTTCCAAACCATTTGAAAGTATGTTGCAGGTCTGTACCAGACCCAGATTTAGAACATTCCAGAACTTCTCATCCCCTTTCTCAGGCCTCAACTCTTGCTGGGCTTCCTTACCAAAACAGCTTTGGCTAAGGTTCATGCCATTTTCACAGTTGTCAAAGTTGTGACACTGATGCTACCATAGACCTAAGAGTCCCATGCCTCGGTGCCTGTGAGGAGGGACCACTGTACCTGCTCCCTGGCTGGATTGGACTGAAGGGATTCTGGCTTCACTATAACCTGCCTGGTGGTCAGGTGATACAACCTGGGAATGAGGCAGAGTTAAGTTTCATGGAAATGATTTTGATAATGAGACATGGGAGCAAAGAGGAAGCAGCAGCTGATGAATTTATTTTCTTTTCCCTATTTCCACCTCACAAGCTAGTTTGAGATGCAGTAGATTTGTACAGCATCTCCGGAGGTGGCCTGTGCAGCCGAACCACCAAGCTGTGGAACTGAGGCCAGCTCAGGAATGCAGCACCTCAAATCGCTGCCCCTCTTTCCTTGCCTCACTCCTCCATTGCTCTCATGGCTGCGTCTCTGAAAGCATCCCCCCCCCCCCATTCAGTCTTAGCACATACAATTTTTTTCTCAAGCTCTGTTTTCTAGGAAATGGTATAATTGGTGCCAGGAATGGCACTGTAAAGTAGGAGCTCAGGGATGGATTTGAAAGTTGGGCTGTTTTTCATTCTGAAGGCAACAGAAGCCACATTGATGTTGGTGAAGGAATGGTAACATCATGAAGCAGTGACGTCAGGATGATGCAAAGGTCAGAAACACGTGTGGGAGATCAGTGGCTGCTACAGTGATGGTCTGGTCTAATGCAATTATAACTACAAAAGTATGAGTGTGGTTTGTTTCTTTCTGCTGAGTGGACAGTGACCAATAACTCGTAAGAGATGGGAAGAACTAATGGATGAATAGCCTGCCATCTCGTTTCTACATGTGTTGTAGCTTCATACAGTCTTTCTGGAGATACCCTCTAAGACAGTTCAAACAGCTTTTGTTTTCTGCAAGGTATGTCTCAAATATTTAATTCACTCCCTTTAATTAGCTTGTCTTCCCCGCCTCACTTTCATTTCCTCTCATGCTTTCCACCTTGCTCTCAATGAAACATTACCCCATCTATATTTGTCTCAGCTCCTAGACAGCTGTTTTCTGGGGAACATGAGATAAAGAAGACATCATGATTCCTCAGCAGGCATCTCTAAAAGAGCAAGACCTTCTTCTGCACAACTACAGTATCAATATCACAGCAAAGGAGATCTCTGACCTAAATGCATATCTCTTAGAATATCTTTCCCAGCTATATATATATATATATATATATATATATTTTTTTAAGATTTTATTTATTTGACAGAGAGATCACAAGTAGGCAGAAGACAGGCAGAGAGAGAGGGGGAAGCAGGCTCCCTGCTGAGCAGAGTGCCCTATGCGGGGCTCGATTCCAGGATCCTGAGATCATAAACTGAGCTGAAGGCAGAGGCTTAACCCACTGAGCCACTCAGGCGCCCCCCCCTCCAGCTATATTTTTAATATCAGTATACAACCAATATTCACTCACTGCATTTTTTTTATTATGCCTATTTAGGTTCTGTTAATCTAATCTAACCCATTCCCCTTTTATGGGATTGATTTTTGAAATATTCAAGCGAGTATTTTTGAATGTTTCCTCACAGTGATGTTTACATTGTGCCCCTGTGTTCTTTTGAATAAGGCAAGCTTCCAAAATACCAGAACATGTGGATCTTCATTCTGAGATAACAGTGCATGCACTAGTTTGCCCAATTTTCCACAAACCATTCGGTAAATTAGTTTAGAGAGGAACCTTTCATTTTTGCTCCTTGTTATTAGGCTCACTTTTAGAGATATGACAGTTCTTTATAAGGTCATTATTTCTCAGGTATTCTGTCAGATTTGTCACTACTGTCTTTTATAAAAGTCTTCAAGTTTGGAGAATTTCTTAGTCCTTTGTGGAAAATTTACTGTCTTTTTACAGTACCAAATTCAGGCTGTGTTCTAGAGAATAGCTTTTTAAATTGTGCTCCATTTATTGGTTACTATAGTTTTTCTTTCTTTCAGGTTGCAGAATCTAATGGAAAACTCTTTTGTATTGATAGATCAACTTATATTCTCTCCATGGTTGTGGGTTAATACTTTAGTTGCAATTAATTTACTACCATCTAATGAGCTTTCAAAAAGGAAAGGTTAAGAATATCATTTATAAAAATGTGACCTGAAAGTTGTACTTTTCACATCTGCTTGCATCATTTGGCACAAACTTAATCAGTGGTCATACATAGCTACAATGGAGCCTGAGAAGGTCATTCTCCAGCTGGGAACACCATGCAAGAAAATCCAAATTGTTCTGTTGCAAGAAGGAAGAATGAATCATGGAGTGATTACGGTCTTAGTAACACAGTTTCTCCTAAATTTCAGTAGCCTTCAGAGTGTGTTTAAGGATCTTAAAAGGGTTTATGTTTGTTACCTTCTCTAGTTTGTGGATGCCAGTTGTCCTAAACTAGGATCATTTTGTGTGTCCTCTCTATTATATTCTTTCTAATTAACTAAGTCATGCCATCTCTTATTTCTGACTTCACAGGGAATATGTTGAAGTTTTCTTTAATGACAGTGCCGTTAAGTGGAATGTTTGTGTTCTTCACAAAGTCGTATGTTAAATCTTAATGGCCAATATGATGGTATTTGGGAAATAGCAACTCTATAATTTGGTCTAATATTTTTCATAATTCTCTAATTTGTTCCTTTGGGATTTCATTTTTTTTCTTACTCCAAACTCACCTTTTCATCTCATTTTGTTGTTTTATCATCTTACTTAGACCTCTAGGTTTAGTGAACTTCTTTTTTTTTTTTTATTTTTTTTTTATTTTATTTCTTCGACCGCGCGAGAGAGCACAAGTAGGGGAAGCAGCAGGCAGGGGGAGAGGGAGAAGCAGGCTCCCCACTGAGCAAGGAGCCCAATACGGGGCTTGATCCTAGAACCCAGGGGTCATGACTTGAGCTGAAGGCAGACGCTTAACTGACTAAGCCACCCAGGCACTGCTTTCTTACTAGTTTTCTTTTCAGAGTTTCATCCGTGGAAATTTACTTTTTTTTCCTTTTTTTTTCCTCCACCATTGCATATTTTCTTTTGAATTTGGTCTCTTTATGAAATCTTTTGTAATTTTAAAACATAAATTGCCCAATTTGAAAATTTATTTTTACCTTTAAAGATATTTTTTTTTTTTTTAAAGATTTTATTCATCTGACACAGAGAGAGATCACAACAGGCAGAGAGACAGGCAGACAGAGAGGAGGAAGCAGCTCCCTGCTGAACAGAGAGCCTGATGTGGGGCTCAATCCCAGGACTCTGGGCTCATGACCTGAGCTGAAGGCAGAGGCTTAACTCACTGAGCCACCCAGGCACGCTAAAGATATTAATTCTTATATATGCATTAAGCCACACACTTCCTTTTTAATATTTTCAAGATTAACATGGTAAGCTTTGTTCAGATCTTCAAATTACTCTGATATAATGTGTGTATATACCACATGATATGCTTCCCAGTGTAACTGAGAACTCCTGACTCCCTAAGTAACAATTTGGATATTGGGTGTTGTGTTACATGTTGTATGCCACTGTGAAGAAGCAAGGGTAAAAAGAGAGGAAAAGATCAGCAGGTCTTGTGTGCAGTCCTTTCTAGCAGAGCTGAATAATGATATAGTGGGCTGAATTATGCCCCTCCCAAATTCTCATTGGAGAGTTAGGAGAACTCTGTTGCTCAGAATGTGGCTATATGTGGAGATAAGGTCCTTAAAGAAAAAACTAGGTAAAAATGAATCCACTATGGTATACTCTAATCCAAAATGACTCTTGTCCTTATAAGAAGAGACTATGATACAAGCACAAAGAGAAGAAAGACTATGTGAAGACAGAGAAGGCCACCATCTACAAAGCCAAAGAGAGAGGGCTTGGAAGAACAACAAGCCTGGTAACAACCTGCATCTCAGACTTCTAGACTCCAGAATTTTAAGAAAAATTTCCACAGTTGAAGCCACCAGGCTGTGGTACTTTGTTTTGGCAGCTCAGCAAACTAATACAAATGCTTTCTGGTTTCTCTTCGGAGGTTACATATATGAGATATCTGGTGGATTGTTTAGTCAATCACACTGGGTAAATTATCTCCCTGTGAATGTGTACAGTCTTGTGGTTTAGAAATTCAGCTCAATTCACTATGGAGGAATGAAAAAATGATTTTTTTTTCTTGCTTTTGATAAAATGCTCATATCCTGTCACAGGAACATCTAATACAAAAGATTTTTTTAATCTTTCTTGGCCTGCCAACTCTTCCATTGTGCATGCTTATGTTTAAATTCCAGCATATCAGTTTTAATATTCAGAGATGCAGCTCTTCTCAGAATTAAATGTGTAGCCAGGGTGGAGTCCTCTATTCTCTCTCATGCGCATGTTCTCTCTCTCTTTTGTCTTAAATTTCTTAAGTTTCACATTGAAATCTCATTTCATTACTTTATTGATTGCTACCTTTAAGGCTTTCTTCATTTAATTAGTCTTAGTCTCTTTAGACTCTTGAAGCTGTTACAACAAAATACCACAGACTGGATAGATTATATATAACGAAAGTTTTTTTCTCATCCCCTGGAAACAGGGAAGTCTAAGATGAAGGAGCCAACATGGTTGTGTTTTGGTGAGGATTCTCCTCCTGGTTCACATAGCTGGCTCTTTCTTGCTTTATACTCAGGTGGTGGAAGGGGCTGGGGAGCTCTGTGGAACTTCCGTTATAAGGGCATGAGGGCTCTACCCTTAGGGACTAAGCTCCTCCCAAAGATCCCCACCTCTTCATACCATCATTTTAGAGATTAGGATTTCACCACATGAATGGGGGTGGGGAGGTGGGGCGGAGCACAGACCATTCAAACCATAACAATTATGCTTGTATTTTAAAATGGTAGAAGCAGGGAGCATCTTGTAGAATTCAACCAGAAATAAGCTAGGTATCCCATTTAAAATATAACTTTATTGCATTAAAATCTTTACATATTAGTTACTTATGCTGCAATTAATATCAAATATTAGTTGACTTCAATTTTGCCATCTAGATATTTGCTATGATTGGACATGATGGAGTAGCTACTATCTCTTTCAAATTTCTCCAAAGGGAGTGAACTGATACTTACTTTTTTCTTTCCAGGAAACAGAGTTGTTCAAAATCATTCTACTGACTTTAGATTAAACTTAAACTTAAACCAGTGGATTTAATAAATATTTTTCTGTTGTCAGTACTGATGACAGTGTTTTTCCTCAGTGGAAGTCATTTTTTACAGTGAGGGCTGACCCGATATCTTTTTTTCTTTATCACTTTCCACCTCCATAGCTCATTCAAAGTTATAGGCACTACTACTTCTCAGTTTCAGGTCAAAGCAGCTTCACCAAAAAACAGTATATCCTATTAAACCACCTTTCTGGGTCATTGCTTCTGCAGGCTTCCTGCTCTCCAAGTGTTTGCAATTTCACTGAAATGACGTAGAGAACTTGGCCACGTGATCAGCTTGGAATCTTTATAAAAGGAGCATCAAACACCCCTCACATGTAGTCTTAACTATTAATAGGCAATATCCTCGCTACACATCTTGCCTTAGGTGGTACTCAGATGTTGGTAAAATATCCCCTGAAAGAGAATTCTTGAGTTGTGGATGAAAGCAGGAAATTTTGAACCTGTTTGTGTGACCAGGTAATTTTCTCTTTATTATTATTTAGAGGCAGAGTATTTGGAAGTATTTTGTTCATTAGAGCAAGTCTAGGGTTCTAGGAAAAATTGCTCACACTTTTTGCAAATTAGGAAAGCAATGCATGCATTGCATTCATATTTTACTTAATTCACAGATTTTTTTTTTAAGAGATCTATTTATTTTAGGGAAAGATAGTGGGAGTGGGAGGAGGGGCAGAGGGAGAGGGAAAGAGAGAAACCCAAGCAGACTCAGAGCCAAACACGGACCTAACATAGGGCTTGATGCCACAACCCTGAGGTCAGGGCCCAAGCCAAAGCCAAGAGTGGTACCCTTAACAGATTGAATCTCCCAGGAATCCCAGTTCGCATGATTTTGTACTGGTAATCAAGGCCCGCCCAGAAACAGCTGTCCAAATTACAAAAAAAGATCATGTTTTTTGGTAACTTTAAAAGCTGCAAAATTTGAAATGGAAATATTGGTAGAAATAATGACCATGGGGACGCCTGGGTGGCTCAGTCAGTTAAGCTGCTGCCTTCAGCTCAGGTCATGATCCCCAGGGTCCTGGAATCGAGTCTTGAATTGGACTCCTTGCTCAGTGGGGAGCCAGCTTCTCTCTCTGCCTCTGCCTGCCAGTCTGCCTGCTTGTGCTTTCTCTCTCTCTCTCTCTCAGACAAATAAATAAATAAAATCTTTAAAAAAAAAATGACCATGATTCTTGTCAGTAATTCTAATTACTGAAATTTGAAATAGTTGTCTCTGAACAGTGAGAGATCTTCACTGTAAAATTTATAATAAAAATTTTATTGTAAAATTTAAATAAAAATTGTCCTTATTAAGTAAAGACAGTAATAAGAAACGGAAAATTGAAAAAAAAAAGGGAATTGTTTTTTCTGTGCTGTTTATGTGTCTACAAATTAAAGAGATTTAATTTGACTTAACTGAGAAAATGCTTTCTAAATAAACTAAAAATTCGTGTTAAAATACTTTTACTATCAATGGGAAGCAAAATGACCTTAAAGCCACACTGGGAAGATCCAAATATCCAACACATAGAAGTGAAAGATAAAATTATCTTGGATTTCCAGCTTCATGTATGTTAATTAGATTAATTAGGAGTTTAGAGTATAATTACCTGAATTAGGGTGCATGTGAATTGACTTTATTATGGTAAAAGAAGGAAACTGAAATTCCTAGTTCTTCTACCTGATTTCCTTCCAATTAGTTGTGCTGTTTGAGGCAAATCACATTACCACCTTGGTCACAGGTTACTAATCTTTCAAATGAGATTTTTACCAAGTCCTTCAGTAAGCTTTATTTCAGGCTGTCATGAATTTCATTTACTCTTCACTTTGTTTACTTGTCCCTATCTTTAGCTGCATCATTCATGTATTCTGTACAGTTGAAGGAATTTAGGGTATACCATTCTGTGAGGGAAGGAGACTGTCTGGGCTAGTGTAAACAATTGAAGGAGTTAAGCCTCAGACACTGAGGGAGAAGAAAGTAGAAATAACTGAGCTTTGAGGAAGCTCTTATGATCTAAATCCCTTTTAACAGTTGCCATCCTAAGTAAAATTTTATTGTATTATAAAATAAAAAGCCTTTTAAAATACCATTTTTGTGTTCCTGCTGAAAAATTAACACCTGTTCATTTTAAGTCATTAACTGAAGAGAAACTTAATACATGTATACATTTTCATGTCTACTGAAAAAATAAGACCAGTTACTATTTTTAGTCCTTTCTACGTGTTAAGAAATATATTGAATGTTTTTGTATAGCTATTACAATTAAGAAAAGAATCTTTCCCTGCTTATTTGCCACTTTTTTTATTGACTACATAGAAAATATTCAGTGAAAATTTGAAAGTCGTGATTGTAATAAAATACACATAACATAAAATTTACCATCTTAATTATTAAGTTACTGTTCAGCAGTGCAAGGTATATTCCTGTGTTGTATAATCTATCTCCAGAATGCTATTCATCTTATAAAACTAAAACTTTACCCTCATTAAACAACTCTCCATTTCCCCTTTCTCCCCAGCCACTAATCCAAATTCACCTTTCTGTCTCTATGAATTTGACTACTCTTAGTACCTGCATCTAGGCATCAAAGATACCAAGTAGAATCTTTGTGTAGGGCAACTGGCTTGTTCTCATTTCGCATAATGTTCCCAAGGCTCATCTATGTTGTACCATGTGTCAGAAAGCCTATGGCAAAATTTGCTTTCTTTTTGAATCTGAATAATATTCCATTGTGTGTTTGGATCACACTTTGCTTATCCATTAATCCATGAATGGATACTTAAGTAGCTTCTACCTTTTGACTATTGTAAATAATTGCTAGCAATTGCTGCTTTCAGTTTTGGGGGTTATCTATTCAGAAGTGGAATTCCTGGATCATATGATAATTATCGTTTAGAGTCATTTTGAGGTAGAATCATACTGTTTTCCATATAGCTGCCCGATTTTACATACCCACCAACAGTGCATAGAGTTCTAATTTTTTTCACCTCTTAATCAATTCTTGTGATTTTTCATTTTGTTGTTGTTGTTGTTTCTGGGTGTTTTGTTTTGTTTTTGCCTACTAACTATCATAATGGGATGAGGTAACATCCTTTTGCATTTTCTAATGATTAGTGATGCTGAAGCTTTTAGTGTGCATTTTAACCCTATTTTTATTTTCTTTGAAGAAATGTCTATTCAAGTCTTTTGCCCATTTTTCAGCCAGTTGTTTGCTGTTGCTGTTCTTTTTTGTTTGTCTTGTTTTTTTGTTTGCTGTTGTTCTTGAATGTGTGGGTGTTCTTTTTATAGTCTTTATATTAATTTTGTCAGATACCTGATTTGGAAGAACTTCCCAAGAAGTTTCCCATTCCATGGATTGCCTTTCACTCTTGATTTTGTTCCTTAATGGACAGAAGTTTTCAATTTTAATGTAGTCCAATTTTACGTATTTTTATTAAGCTAAGTCATAGGAATTTTTACTTATTCAAGTATAGGAGCACCGGACTTAGTATGTTATGATTCTTGCTAGCAATTTAAAAGAAAAGACTGATTCCATTAGAGGTTTTGTGTTATAGATATAGCAACTAATTTAAAGAAGAATATATTATCCAAAAATCAAGCTAAAAGTAAGCTGGGACCATTAGATACAAATCATGAATTTGTTTAGTAAACTGGTGAATAACAAAAAGAATAAACAAAGGATCACTTTTCCTATCTATCTGGCTCACTCATATGATGTTTACTTGGCATGTTGTGTGTCTTGTAAGCTAGATTTCATTTTCCTACCTATGCCCCAGGGCAGCTTGAAAACAGATCATGATATTTCTTTTCTAGTCTAGATTAAATCTGTTTACATATTTATTCATTTAATCATTTGACTATTAAAGAAATTTTGCTTAGTTTGATTAATAAAAAATTTAATTGCTTGCTAAAAACTGGGGTTCATTAAATGCTAAATTACATAGTATGTTATAAAAATCTTATTCACTACATATTTAAATAAATTGTAATTGCTTTAAAGAACACTGATACCCTTGTCTTTTGTCAGAATGAAAAGTCAACAGGGAGATCCTTGGGGTTAAATGAAGACTAATCTTCACATAAATGAAGTATAATTGGCAACAATTTTTCATTCTGTTAATTCTTTCCATAGCAATCTCAGATACTACAAGTGATGTGACAGCTTGGCTTTACAGTGTTCAAGTTTTCTTTTAATATCTGTGACAATCACTAGTCTGACTTGTAATGACATCCTATAGACCTTTTAGTATGAGCTGTAAATCATTTCATGAAGCTCATTTACTCAAATGACCTTTATATAAGACTTTGATTTTGTTCTAAGTATGACAAAAATGAGATTTTATACTAAGTAATATTTTACTAGTTGAATAGCACTTTAATTCTTTCATAAATTCACATAGGGAAAATGTGAAAATATTTGAGATTCAAAGCAAAATATCAACAAAGTTTTGTGTGATTGTGATTAAGGAAGGAGAAAATGATTGAAATGAAAAGAAGACAATTAGTTAGATCTAGTATTTTTTTTCCCATCAGGCTAGTACTACCACTAAGTAAACTGCTGAGGAAGTGTTATTGTTTAGAATATAATTAATAAAGAATAGTCTTGTTCTCTGTATCAATAAATCATGTTAGCCGGCATAGCTTTGGGAGATGGAAAACAAACAACTCTTAAAAACAAACATAGTTTTAATGAGCCGTGTTGAATAAGGGCAATCAAACTTTCTGTCACATCTAATCCAACTCTACCTGGGTGTAAGAGATCTGAACATAATTGATGAAAACATGGTAAACCTTAAGACACAATTTCTTAAAAATATGCAGATTTTTTCCATGCACATGTGCTTTGTGTATATTAACAAGTAGCTGAAAAATATTAAATGTATTGGTCTGAGTCTTCTGGGGAGTGGACACCGCAATGAGAATAAATGTTCAAGAAATTTATTAGGAAAAATTCTCATGAGGAAAAATGGAAGAAGTCATTTGAGGCTGAGAGAGTTGTCAGATGCTAAGTTTGACTTAGAGTGGAAGGAAAAGGAAGAAAGGAAGGCTCGTGTGGAACCACTGTAGACTGTAATGCAAATCTGAGAAACATGCAGCAAGACTGTCAAGGAGATATGTCGTTTGCAAATATCTTCTCCCATTCTGTCAGTTGTCTTTTGATTTTGTTAACTGTTTCCTTTGCTGTGCAAAAGCTTTTGATCTTGATGAAATCCCAATAGTTCCATGTTTTGCCCCTTGCTTCCCTTGCCTTTTGCGTTGTTCCTAGGAAGATGTTGCTGCGGCAGAGGTCGAAGAGGTTGCTGCCCGTGTTCTCCTCAAGGATTTTGATGGATTCCTTTTGTACATTGAGGTCCTTCATCCATTTTGAGTCTATTTTTGTGTGTGGTGTAAGGAAATGGTCCAATTTCATTTTTCTGCATGTGGCTGTCCAATTTTCCCAGCACCATTTATTGAAGAGGCTGTCTTTTTTCCATTGGACATTCTTTCCTGCTTTGTCGAAGATTAGTTGACCATAGATTTGAGGGTCTATTTCTGGGCTCTCTATTCTGTTCCATTGATCTATGTGTCTGTTTTTGTGCCAGTACCATGCTGTCTTGATGATGACAGCTTTGTAATAGAGCTTGAAGTCCGGAATTGTGATGCCACCAACGTTGGCTTTCTTTTTCAATATCCCTTTGGCTATTCGAGGTCTTTTCTGGTTCCATATAAATTTTAGAATTATTTGTTCCATTTCTTTGAAAAAGATGGATGGTACTTTGATAGGAATTGCATTAAATGTGTAGATTGCTTTAGGTAGCATAGACATTTTCACAATATTTATTCTTCCAATCCAGGAGCATGGAACATTTTTCCATTTCTTTGTGTCTTCCTCAATTTCTTTCATGAGTACTTTATAGTTTTCTGAGTATAGATTCTGTGTCTCTTTGGTTAGGTTTATTCCTAGGTATCTTATGGTTTTGGATGCAATTGTAAATGGGATTGACTCCTTAATATCTCTTTCTTCTGTCTTGCTGTTGGTGTAGAGAAATGCAACTGATTTCTGTGCATTGATTTTATATCCTGACACTTTACTGAATTCCTGTACAAGTTCTAGCAGCTTTGGAGTGGAGACTTTTGGGTTTTCCACATATAGTATCATATCATCTGCGAAGAGTGATAGTTTGACTTCTTCTTTGCCGATTTGGATGCCTTTAATTTCCTTTTGTTGTCTGATTGCTGAGGCTAGTACCTCTAGTACTATGTTGAATAGCAGTGGTGATAATGGACATCCCTGCCGTGTTCCTGACCTTAGCAGAAAAGCTTTCAGTTTTTCTCCATTGAGAATGATATTTGCGGTGGGTTTTTCATAGATGGCTTTGATGATATTGAGGTATGTGCCCTCTATCCCTACACTTTGAAGAGTTTTGATCAGGAAGGGATGCTGTACTTTGTCAAATGCTTTTTCAGCATCTATTGAGAGTATCATATGGTTCTTGTTCTTTCTTTTATTGATGTGTTGTATCACATTGACTGATTTGCGGACATATCAGATAAAGGACTAGTGTCCAGAATCTATAAAGAACTTAGCAAACTCAACACCCAAAGAACAAACAATCCAATCAAGAAATGGGCAGAGGACATGAACAGACATTTCTGCAAAGAAGACATCCAGATGGCCAACAGACACATGAAAAAGTGCTCCATATCACTCGGCATCAGGGAAATACAAATCCAAACCACAATGAGATATCACCTCACACCAGTCAGAATGGCTAAAATCAACAAGTCCGGAAATGACAGATGCTGGCGAGGATGCGGAGAAAGGGGAACCCTCCTACACTGTTGGTGGGAATGCAAGCTGGTGCAGCCACTCTGGAAAACAGCATGGAGGTTCCTCAAAATGTTGAAAATAGAACTGCCCTATGACCCAGCAATTGCACTATTGGGTATTTACCCTAAAGATACAAATGTAGTGATCCAAAGGGGAACATGCACCCGAATGTTTATAGCAGCAATGTCCACAATAGCCAAACTATGGAAAGAACCTAGATGTCCATCAACAGATGAATGGATCAAGAAGATGTGGTATATATACACAATGGAATACTATGCAGCCATCAAAAGAAATGAAATCTTGCCATTTGCAACAACATGGATGGAACTAGAGCGTATCATGCTTAGGAAAAAGTCAAGCAGAGAAAGACAACTATCATATGATCTCCCTGATATGAGGAAGTGATGATGCAACATGGAGGCTTAAGTTGGTAGAATAAGAATCAATGAAACAAGATGGGATTGGGAGGGAGACAAACCATAAGTGACTCTTAATCTCACAAAACAAACTGAGGGTTGCTGGGGGGAGGGGGTTTGGGAGAAGGGGGTGGGATTATGGACATTGGGGACGGTATGTGCTTTGGTGAGTGCTGTGAAGTGTGTAAACCTGGTGATTCACAGACCTGTACCCCTGGGGATAAAAATATATGTTTATAAAAAATAAAAAATTAAAAAAAAAAAAAAAGACTGTCAAGGAGAACTCAAGCCATTCAATATGCACATCAGAAGATTCCTGTGTCCTCCAGAAATGAGCCTGCCTTAGTCTTCTTACCACACAAAATTACTGTTTGGGAGCGGTCCATGGGAAGCATAATCTTGGTAAAAAATAAGCATGGATTTCTGAGTGCAGTAGCCAGGACCTTGAGTCACTTATGCTTCTTGCGGTAGGAGAGCTGAGAGGCATCTTCATAGTAAACGTTAAAAAATACGGTATTAAAAAAATAGGGTATTAATTAAATAATTGATCTATAATCCATGTAATGTAGTAATATAGAAATTGGGTGAATCTACATGTATTATAAAAAATAATGTATTTATTTTTGAGAGAAACAAATTTGGGAAAGAATCCAGAATGCTCTCCACTTTGAACAAAAATATTCCTTCTAAAATATCTATACTTATACTTGAATATATATAAATAGTTTCTGGAGGAACAAATATCAAGTCAATTATATTGGTATTTCTAGGCAAATGGGAGAGTGAGAATTGGGACTTTTACATACTTGTGGGAATGCATGTTTTTAGTCTAACCTGACTCATGCTGTCTTTAAAGAATGCATACTACTCTTATGTGTTACAGCAATTAAAATGATTGACTTCATTCTTGCACTGTTTCTTCCCACTTATTACTTATTTAATGTTATTTCATCACTTCTCATTGTTTACTTTTGTTAGTGTGAACAAAATTCCATTTTTGTACCTTAATCCTAAACTTACCTTGGGTCACCTATTGTATTTATACATTTAGTTAATGATTGTCTCCCTTTCTTCAGAACTCATGAGAAAAAAAAATGTATAAAAATGAGAAATATTGGGCACCTGGGTGGCTCAGTGGGTTAAAGCCTGCCTTCGGCTCAGGTCATGATCCCAGGGTCCTGGGATCGGCCCCTGCATCGAGCTCTCTGCTCCACAGGGAGCCTGCTTCCTCCCCCCCCTCCTTCTCTCTGCCTGCCTCTCTGCTTACTTGTGATTTCTCTCTCTCTGTCAAATAAAATCTTAAAAAAAAATAGAAATATTTTATCTCACTTAAGTTGCTCTGGTCTACCTCTTTTATCCCCCCCTCTCTCAAATATAATAAGACACTTGGATACTTAAAATCCCAGACTATTTTCTGTCCCACGATTAGAAAATGATGTGTTTGGAATTCTTTTCTTTTCCTTTATACATATAATTTCCTGCAGTTTCTAATATAAATAAGAACTTTACTTCCAACACATTATTAGGATTTTCCTCACATTATTATTTTTCTGTTTCAAAAATCTTTATGAATCATTTAGGCAATGCATCCCCATACTATCTCATTATCTAACAGTTTGTTACATTTTATTGTATTATCAATTGTAAGACCCACCATGATTTTAAGTACTCTAGAAAAAGAATATAAAACACCACTCATAAAATTACAACACGATGCTCCCATTCACTAGATTTGTTTTAATTTTATAAACACTAAAAGAACATTTTTATAACTGTATATAAAGATATTACCAACTATCACTCTTTTATATATAACAACTTTTGCAATATAGTTTCAGGTATAACTATAAATTCTTCATTTTCTAAGTCAATTGCTGTGAATACTTTTAACTCCAAGTCATAGATTATTTAAATCTTCCACACAATGTCATCATCCCATGTGGGACTATGAGCACTATCACTGCAGACATCTCAAAGAGGAATCCATTCTTGTATTTGGTGGGATGGCAGTTTCCTTTCAGAGAAAAAGTCTGCTCTGCTTCATATTTTTTGTAGTTTAGATGTTTGGAAAGGGTTCAAACCCATCTCTGATTCTACTTCAGCTGAGGGTGTTCAGGAACCTTCATGAACAATCATTGCACCCTTCTCCTGGGGAGTATATGAATCTCGGCCAGATTTGAGCCAAGGTCCACTTTATTCTGATGCTCAACACAGGATTGTCAGCCATGGGATCACAAGCTCTCATGTGCCAGAGGAAAATAATATGCACCATCTTTCTTCTTCAGGTTTCCAGCAGAATTAGAGATTTCACTTGTGTGTCGGACTCAGACTCTAATTGCCTTTGGAGAGATAACCCAGGATTTGGAAGTGAAAATAAACCAGGTGTAACAAAGTTGTTATCTTCTTGGAATTTTTTTTTAAATATTTGCATTTTTTTTAATTTTATTTAGTTTATATCTTCTTTAGTTTATTTATGTGCCTTCTTTTTTGTCGGTATTGATTCCTTATTCTCTTCTCTGGCATTTTTTTCTTCATGTACTTAACAGTATTTTTTTACATTTTTATGCAATATAAATATATAATAATCAAACCCCTTGCATTCATTAAATTTCCAGTATGTCCCATAAATACTATAGAGATTCCCTGGACATTTGTCATCAATGAGCTACTTTTTATCCTGATTTTGATAAACCAATCACTTTATTGAAAAGAGCAAGCAGAATTCCAGATTGAACTCACCCAAACTCCACCACTTCCATTGCTGTCTCTGTTCTCGACAACGTGAATTTAAAAATCCTTTAGAATAAACCTTCTGAAATGATACTTCACATTTTTATGTTTCTTTACCATCTACAAATCACAGTAATAAAACACAAGCTACTTTCCATCTCTTCTTTCATTCTTTCCCCAATCAAAAAAAACTTCAAACATTCATCCACGCTTGTCTAGCACACAATTGATATCCAGTTTAGAAAAAAACACTTTTATTTTTGCAAATAATAGAAGTTCTTTGAGCCTATTTGGCAAGGTAACAATTGAGTCTCTTTTCTAAACTACACCGGCTACATGACCAACTTCTTTGAAATAAACCTCTTAGTTTCAACTCACTGATATTTTCCTCACAGTGTACACATTTCTACATAATTTGCTTCTCTCATTTCCAACTGTGCTATTGTGCTCAAATTTACAAATGTCAAAGTAGTTTGACAGATTGATTGAATGATTTATAAACTGACATTGGTTTTCAGGGCATTTTTTTCCTTTTGATTTCCTGTTCTCTTCATTTATCAAGAAGATATTTTTCAATCATTTCATAGAGAGATTTTTAGATTTTCCTCTTTTTTTTTTTTTTACTTTGTGACTTTAAGCTATAAAGACTTTGTTATTTTAAATTTATTTTTCTGTGAAGAGATTTTCTGTGAAGAAAAGCCTCCCTGCTTTTCCTTTTACCATATGCTTGATAATCTCATTTCCGTCTGTTCCATTATAATTGAAGTAAATTCAAAACCTCTCCCCAAAGTAAGAATATCTACTCTCTACTCATCATAAGGGAAGATCTTGGAATAAAAAGTTGAATAAGTTATTCCTTATGTCCCTAGAGTAATCTCATTCATAAAGAAAAGAGATACGTAAAACATTGTAAAACCATGCGATGTCCTGTAACCGGTACATTCACCAAAATTAGGGAGAAGACTATGATAAAAACTGCCTGGAGTGGATGGGGGAACCATCATGAGGAAGGAAGGAGTTAAGAATAGGTAACATAGAGCCTGACTTAGATACAGACTAAAAATAAAAAATGGAACCACCTTCAAATGTATAGCTGTTTTAAAGGCCTAATGGCCCTTGAAGCCCATAACTAAAAAGAGGAGGGAAAATAATAAACAAAAAACAGAATTCTCTTTCATGAGGTATTTTCATTCCCTAGCCTCTGAGGAAAGAAACATTAGAGTGATAAAAACATACTAAGTGTTTTCCTTTGAAGAGGTGGAAGACTATTTACTTTGCCCCATTTATGTTACCATTTTTCAAAATATTTTCCAAACATTTTGCAGAATGGGTTTTCAGAACATATTTATGAACTCAAGGAGGAAACTGTTCTCAACACTTCATGAACTTGTCTTAATTTTACCTCAATAACTATTAAGTTGATCTATTTATTTACTAAACATTGTTTTAAATAAAAATATATCTATTTTAAGGATTCATATTCAAAGGATGAAAAAAATTATCCACTTACAACTAGCCAAAATATTTTGAAAATTCAGAATTCAGAAGAAAATCTCCAAAGTGGAGCATTAAAAAATGGGAAGGATTATCTGGTTTAAAATCATGTCAGATTGGCAGGATCTTTCACACATTTGGAAAGATTTGTTCAGTTTCCTGATATATTACCTCATAACCTGGCATCTCTCTTTATTGTTAGAGAGTTCGTTTGCCATCACAATAGGAACAGAGTTTGATTCGAGAACTATTGAAAGTGAAGTTTTCCCAAAAGATCTATGGTGTTTAAATTCTAGTAGATCTGCAAATCACTTGTAGATTTTTTTAATGTCAATTTCTTAAATTTTCTGTGTACTCTTTGACTTGAGGTCATTACATATTGTTAAAGGTATGCTAGCAATCTGTTTTATATATTGAATAACAACACTTTTGAGTGCTTTAAAAGATAAAAACACCATAGAAGTCAAGTCTTTGTATCTCATTGACATGGATTGCTTAGGGTCCCTATATAGGTAAGCCGTCAGCCTTTTCATAGTTTACTACTTTAAGTTGTCTGATTGAGGTCACAGCATGTACTAAATTGTACTGTTTCCAAAAACATATATTTTATTAATGATTCAGCTTACTTACAACCACTCAACTTAAATTTCTTTCATATTCCCAAGAAAATTAATATAGTTACTGAAGATGAAGTATCCTCTATATATGTATCATCTTTTGAGTAACTAGTAAAAAAGTACTGCTATTGTTATCTGCAGTTTGACCAGCTTGGTTCCTATATCTGCAGTAACTCTGAGCTGTATGATGATGGCAGGATGTTAAAAAAAAAAAAAAAAAAAAAAAAAAGTGAAGAGAATCCATCTTAATATCTCTGCATTTTTATATCCTCAACAAGCTACCTGTCACCCATCTTCATGTCTGCCTTTAATCAGAAGCAGCTCTACTTTTCCCTCTTCTGGTTCCTGCCTTGACTAGCATTTCCTATGCATGAAACATACATGAAAACCTAAAATGAAGCTCTTTATGTAAAGAGTTTGATAATTTTATCTAGACCATATGGGAGAAGAAAAGTTGAAAGAAAGACATACTGACCCATTTACACACAGACTCACACAAAGGCTCACACTCACACATCCAATAGGCTTTACATTTCCCAATTTAGCTAACTTTGCTCTTCAATGTCCTATGAAAGTATAAGACCTTTGTGGCCAAATTACCGAGGATTCCCATATGGTCTATATATGAGATCTGGTTCACACAAGACCACTCCATCTGGCCCTGAATTACTTGTCTTTACTTACTCTAAAGGAGAATTTAAATTCTTCCCTATTTTGGACTATATCCTTAAATCTTCTTTAATTAATTTGATGTCCAACAATATTGGTATTAATCACTCCTTTCACTTTCCTAACCACACATTCTCCAGGGTGAATGGACAGAGGGTGGGGCATGAGAAATGACAGGAGTTGTCCTTCCCTATGTCATTTGGTCTGTATTTTTTTTTTAAATACTAATATGCCCTATGCTCTTTACTGATGTAATATAACAATAATGAGGGAAACCATTTTGCAGCATAGTTTTATTATGGTTTTATTTTTTAATTCTACTCTTCCCCATATGGGAAAATGAAATTACGAGGAACTGATCAGGTTTCCAGCTGGATGTTTTGTTTTGCTTTGATTGTTGTTTTTGTTTTATATGTTTCAACAATAACTTCAATAATTACACCTAAGTGTGCTCTCTGATACTACAGTTCAGTTTTTCCTCTTATCTGCACTTGATGTTTGCAAGCTCTGAAAACTGTTTTATTAGTGTTTTACACTCTTTCTCTTCAGGCCACATCATGAACTGGAATGTGACTGTTCACATTAAGGACCTTTGCTTAATTCTACCACAACAGGAATTGTGTTTCTTTTAAGCCATATCTGAAGTTATTAATACACTGTTTAAGTAACATTGACATCATGATCAGGTGGTTTGCCCTTCCCGTATTTTCTTTATTCAATTTATTGAAACTAAAAACAAAACAAAAACAAAACATTTCACCCATTTCTTCCACCCCCTATGGCCAACCTCAGGCAACCACCAATATGTTCTCCATTTTTATGAGCTTGGAATGTTTTTTTTTTCTTATTTTTGTCTGAGATTCCACATGTAAGAGAGATCATATGCTATTTGTCTTTCTCTGATTTACTCCTCTTAGCCTAAATACCCTCAAGATACACCCAAGTTGTAATAAATGATAAGATTTCATTCTTTTATTATGCAAAATAAGCATTCTATTGTGTTTTCTTTATCCACTCACCCATCAATGGACACTTGCGTGGTTTCCATATCTTGGGCTACTATAAATAATACTGAAATGAACATAGGGATGCACATATTATTTCAAATTAGTGTTTTTTTGCTTTCCATCAGATAAAAATATCCAGTAAGTAGAATGTAATTGCTGTATCATATGGTAATTCCATTTTTTAAAATTTTTTTTCACAAGATTTTGTTCTATTTTTTTTAAATTTAAATTTATTTATTTTCAGCACAACAGTATTCATTATTTTTGCACACACCCCAGTGCTCCATGCAATCTGTGCCCTCTATAATACCCCAACCACACTGGTACCCCAACCTCCCACCCCCCCACCACTTCATTCCCATTTAAAATTTTTAAGGATATTCCATACTGTTTTCTATAATGGCTGCACCAATTTTATACTCCCACCAAAATGCAAAAGGGTTCCCTTTTCTTCACATCCTTGCTGGCATGTTTTATCTTTGATAGTAGTCATTCTAAGCGAGATGATACCTCATTTTGTTTTGTTTTGCATTACCCTGATGATTAGTTATGTTTCAGTTCCTTTTCTCATACCATTGGTGTCTTTGTATGTCTTCTTTGGAAGAATGTGTATTTAGATCATCTTGCCCTGTTTAAAGATTCAGATATGTGTTTATTTACTACTGAGTCGTATGACTTATTTTGTATATTTTAGCTAATACTAGCTTTCATCAGATAAATGATTTGAAATATTTTCTCCCATTTCAGTAAGTTGCCTTTTCACTTTGTTGATGGTTTCCTTTGCTGTACAGAAAACTTGTCCAGATGGATGTAATATTGTGTGTTTATTTTTGCTTTTGGTGTCAAGATCATTGCCAAGACCCAATCAAGGATCTATCACTTACCACCTATGCTTTCTTTTTCGGAGTTTTTTATGGTTAAGGTCTTCGGCGGTTGTTCAAGTCTTTAATCCATTTTGAGTTCATTTTTTATGTGTGATGTTAGATAGGGGACCAGAGTTTTTGTTTTGTTTTGTTTTTGTCTGTGATTGTCCAGTTTTCCCAGTTTCCATTTTATTGAAAAGACTGCTCTTTATCCATTGTTTATTTTTTACTCTTTTGTCATGAAGTAATGTGATTATATATATTTAGATTTGTTGCTTTACTGTCTATTCTGTTACTTTGATCTGTGTCTGTTTTTTATGCCAGTACCATATTGTTTCATGTACTATAGCTTTATAATTATAGTTTTGAAATCAGGGAGCGTGATGTTTCTGGCTTTGTTTGCATGTGTCCCTTTGGATCACTACATTTGTATCTTTAGGGTAAATACCCAATAGTGCAATTGCTGGGTCATAGGGCAGTTCTATTTTCAACATTTTGAGGAACCTCCATGCTGTTTTCCAGAGTGGCTGCACCAGCTTGCATTCCCACCAACAGTGTAGGAGGGTTCCCTTTCTCTCCGCATCCTCGCCAGCATCTGTCATTTCCTGACTTGTTGATTTTAGCCATTCTGACTGGTGTGAGGTGATATCTCATTGTGGTTTTGATTTGTATTTCCCTGATGCCGAGTGATATGGAGCACTTTTTCATGTGTCTGTTGGCCATCTGGATGTCTTCTTTGCAGAAATGTCTGTTCATGTCTTCTGCCCATTTCTTGATTGGATTATTTGTTCTTTGGGTGTTGAGTTTGCTAAGTTCTTTATAGATTCTGGACACTAGTCCTTTATCTGATATGTCGTTTGCAAATATCTTCTCCCATTCTGTCAGTTGTCTTTTGATTTTGTTAACTGTTTCCTTTGCTGTGCAAAAGCTTTTGATCTTGATGAAATCCCAATAGTTCATTTTTCCCCTTGCTTCCCTTGCCTTTTGCGTTGTTCCTAGGAAGATGTTGCTGCGGCAGAGGTCGAAGAGGTTGCTGCCGTGTTCTCCTCACGGATTTTGATGGATTCCTTTCGTACATTGAGGTCCTTCATCCATTTTGAGTCTATTTTTGTGTGTGGTGTAAGGAAATGGTCCAATTTCATTTTTCTGCATGTGGCTGTCCAATTTTCCCAGCACCATTTATTGAAAAGGCTGTCTTTTTTCCATTGGACATTCTTTCCTGCTTTGTCGAAGATTAGTTGACCATAGAGTTGAGGGTCTATTTCTGGGCTCTCTATTCTGTTCCATTGATCTATGTGTCTGTTTTTGTGCCAGTACCATGCTGTCTTGATGATGACAGCTTTGTAATAGAGCTTGAAGTCCGGAATTGTGATGCCACCAACGTTGGCTTTCTTTTTCAATATCCCTTTGGCTATTCGAGGTCTTTTCTGGTTCCATATAAATTTTAGAATTATTTGTTCCATTTCTTTGAAAAAGATGGATGGTACTTTGATAGGAATTGCATTAAATGTGTAGATTGCTTTAGGTAGCATAGACATTTTCACAATATTTATTCTTCCAATCCAGGAGCATGGAACATTTTTCCATTTCTTTGTGTCTTCCTCAATTTCTTTCATGAGTACTTTATAGTTTTCTGAGTATAGATTCTGTGTCTCTTTGGTTAGGTTTATTCCTAGGTATCTTATGGTTTTGGATGCAATTGTAAATGGGATTGACTCCTTAATATCTCTTTCTTCTGTCTTGCTGTTGGTGTAGAGAAATGCAACTGATTTCTGTGCATTGATTTTATATCCTGACACTTTACTGAATTCCTGTATAAGTTCTAGCAGTTTTGGAGTGGAGTCTTTTGGGTTTTCCACATATAGTATCATATCATCTGCGAAGAGTGATAATTTGACTTCTTCTTTGCCGATTTGGATGCCTTTAATTTCCTTTTGTTGTCTGATTGCTGAGGCTAGGACCTCGACTACTATGTTGAATAGCAGTGGTGATAATGGACATCCCTGCCGTGTTCCTGACCTTAGCGGAAAAGCTTTCAGTTTTTCTCCATTGAGAATGATATTTGCGGTGGGTTTTTCATAGATGGCTTTGATGATATTGAGGTATGTGCCCTCTATCCCTACACTTTGAAGAGTTTTGATCAGGAAGGGATGTTGTACTTTGTCAAATGCTTTTTCAGCATCTATTGAGAGTATCATATGGTTCTTGTTCTTTCTTTTATTGATGTGTTGTATCACATTGACTGATTTGCGGATGTTGAACCAACCTTGCAGCCCTGGAATAAATCCCACTTGGTCGTGGTGAATAATCTTTTTAATGTACTGTTGAATCCTATTGGCTAGTATTTTGTTGAGTATTTTCGCATCTGTGTTCATCAAGGATATCGGTCTATAGCTCTCTTTTTTGGTGGGATCCTTGTCTGGTTTTGGGATCAAGGTGATGCTGGCCTCATAAAATGAGTTTGGAAGTTTTCCTTCCATTTCTATTTTTTGGAACAGTTTCAGGAGAATAGGAATTAGTTCTTCTTTAAATGTTTGGTAGAATTCCCACGGGAAGCCGTCTGGCCCTGGGCTTTTGTTTGTTTGGAGATTTTTAATGACTGTTTCAATCTCCTTACTGGTTATGGGTCTGTTCAGGCTTTCTATTTCTTCCTGGTTCAGTTGTGGTAGTTTATATGTTTCTAGGAATGCATCCATTTCTTCCAGATTGTCAAATTTATTGCCGTAGAGTTGCTCATAGTATGTTCTTATAATAGTTTGTATTTCTTTGGTGTTAGTTGTGATCTCTCCTCTTTCATTCATGATTTTATTTATTTGGGTCCTTTCTCTTTTCTTTTTGATAAGTCGGGCCAGGGGTTTATCAATTTTATTAATTCTTTCAAAGAACCAGCTCCTAGTTTCGTTGATTTGTTCTATTGTTTTTTGGTTTCTGATTTCATTGATTCGGCTCTGATGCTTTATGATTTCTCTTCTCCTGCGGGCTGAGGGTGTCTTTGCGTGTTTCTCCAGGCTCCTTTAGGTGGTAGGGTTAGGTTGTGTACCTGCGACCTTTCTGTTGCTGAGAAAGGCTTGTACCTCGAATATAGTTCTCTCAGGACTGCCTTTTGTTGTGTCCACAGATTTTGAACCGTTGTGTGTTCATTCTCATTTGTTTCCATTATTTTTTTCAATTCCTTCTTTAATGTGCCCGGTGACCCCATTCATTCTTTAGAAAGGATACTGTTTAGTCTCCATGTATTTGGGTTCTTTCCAAACTTCCTTTGTGGTTGAGTTCTAGCTTTAGAGCATTGTGGTGTGAAAATAAGCAGGGTAATGATCCCAATCTTTTGATACAGGTTGAGTTCATGATTTCGGACCGAGGATGTGATCTATTCTGGAGAATGTTCCCAGGTGAACGAGCGAAGAATGTGTATTATGTTGCTTTGGGATGAAAGATTGTCTGAAGATATCTGTGATGTCCCCATCATGTACAGTGCTGTCGTTTAAGGCTCTTTATATCCTTGCTGATCTTGTGCTTGGATGGACATGTCCATTTCAGTGGAGGGGAGTGTTAAAGGTCCCCCTTACCTGATTGTATTATTGTTGATGAGGTTCTTTGATTTTGTTATTAATTGGTTTATAGATTTGGCTTGCTCCCACATGGGGGCCCATAGATATTTAAAATTGTTAAATCTTTCTTGTTGGGACAGACCCTTTGAGTATTCATATATTGTCCCTCCTCATCTCATTTATATAGTATTTGGCTTAAAAATCTAATTGATTGAATTATAAGGATTTGCCACTCCTGCTTTTCTCTGATTCCATAGCATGGAGTAAAATTCGTTTCCAACCACTCCCTTTAAATCTGGGAGGTGTTATTCGGGCTTAAAAAATGTGTTTCTTGGAGGCAACATAGAGATGGCGTTGGTTTTTTATCCATTCTGATTACCCTGTGTCTTTTGACAGGGGCCTTTAGGCCATTCACATTCAGGTGAACTATTGAGAGATATGAATTTAGTGCCATTGTTAGTGCCTTTAAAGCTGACTGTTACTGTATATTGTCTCTGTTCCCTTATGGATATACCACTTGTAGGCTCCTCCCTCTTTGCTGAGAGGACCCCTTTCAAGATTTCCGTGTAGGAGATGGTTTGGTATTTGCAAATTCTGTCATGTGGTTGTTTTGTCCCTGGAAGCTTTTAATCTCTCCTTCATCTTATTAAATGAGAGCCTAGCTGGGATATAGTATTCTTTGGCTTGCATGTTTTTCTCGGTTAGTGCCTCGAAAAATATCATGACAGCCTCTTTCGGGCCTGCCAGGTCTCTGTGGAGATAAGTCAGCTTGCCAATCTAATATTTTTACAATTGTATGGTACAGACTTTTTTTCACGGGCTGAATTTCTGACTTCATGGATTTTCTCTTGGTCATTGGAGACTTGTAAATTTTACGATTAGGTGAAACGGTTGGGGGTGGGCATATTCTTATGATTTTGAGTGGGCGTTCTATGAACCTCCTGGAAATTGTGATGCTCGTTCCCTTTGCCATCTTGGGGAAAAAAAAAAATAAAAAATCTCCCAAATAAATTCTCTCCAAGGATACCCTTTCTGCTCACCTCTCACTTTTTTCTTCTGGAAATCCCAATTATTTAAATGTTGTGTCGTCTTATGGTGGGCACTTATCTCTCGAAATTCTCCCCTCGTGGTCCAGTAGCTGTTTGTCCCTCTTTTGATCAAGCTTCTTTATTCTCGGTTCATTTGTTCGTCTATATCACTAATTCTTTCTTCTGCTCATTTATCCCTAGCAGCTGAGAGCTTCCATTTTTGATTTGCACCGCATTAATAGATGTTTTGATTTCACCTTGGTTAGATTGGAATTTATTTTATGTCTCCAGAGGACGTGGCTTTTATATCTCTCGAGAGGGTTTCTCTAAATCTTCCAGTGGCCTTTTCGAGCCCCGGCTAAACCATTAGGAATTGTCATTTGAAACTCTAGATCTGACAATATTCACCCGATTCTGTATGGATTAGGTCCCTAGCCTTCGTGACTGGCCTCTGGTCTTTTTTTCTGTGTTGAATTGAATTTGTGAGTCTTTGTCATTTTGTCCAGATAAGAGTGTTAAATGAAGGGGCAAGGTAAATACTAAAAAGGTGGCAACAACCCCAGGAAAATATGCTTTAACCAAATTAGAAGACGATCCAAAATCGTGAGTGGGGAGAAAGGGGATAAAAAGAGGGTTCAAAAAGGAAGAAAGAAAAAAAAAAAACAAAGAAAAGAACAAGAAAAAAAAGAAAAGAAAGAAAAGAATTTTAAAAAAAGAAAAAACCTAAAAGAAAAATGTAAAAAAAAAAAAATAAAATAGAATATATATATTATTAGAAACTAGTAAAAAGTCGTTAAAAAAGAAAAAAGGTAACAGTTTAAAAAAAAAAAATTTTACCCGAAGGCGAGAAAAAAAAAAAAAAAAAAGTAAAAAAAAAAAATTAAAATAACTGCAAGACTAAAAAAAAAATCACAGGGAAAAAAGCCATGAGTTTCCGTGCTTGGCTTTCTCTCCTCCTCTGGAATTCTGCTGCTCTCCTTGGTATTGAAACCGCACTCCTTGGTAGGTGAAACTTGGTCTCGGCTGGATTTCTTGTTGATCTTCTGGGGGAGGGGGCCTGTTGTAGTGATTCTTCAAGTGTCTTTGCCCCAGGCGGAATTACACCAAACCGCCCTTACCCGGGGCCGGGGTGTGAGTAATCCGCTCGGGTTTGCTTTCAGGAGCTTTTGTTCCCTGAGCGCTTTCCGTTAGAGTTCCAGAGGACGGGAATACAAATGGCGGCCTCCTGGTCTCCGGCCCGGAGGAGCCGAGAGCCCAGGGCCCCACTCCTCAGTGCGCGCTCAGAGAAACAGCGCGAGGTTACCAGTTCCCCACAGTTACTCCCGTCTGCCTGACCTCCGGCCGCGCTCCGAGCTCACGAGCCTGCGACCGGACCGGTTCAAGGTAACACGGAGCTGCGAGCTTACTGTCGGCTCTGTCTCTGTAGCCGGCTTTCCCCGTTCCAATACCCGCGCAAGCTCTGCGACACTCAGACACCCCCGATCCTTCTGTTGACCCTGCGGGACCTGAGGCCACGCTGACCCCGCGTGGGCTTCGCCCCGGTTTTAGCCTCTGGAGCGATGTCCCTCAGCGGAACAGACTTTTAAAAAGTCCTGATTTTTTGTGCGCGGGTTGCTGCTTCCGCGCTTGCCGGGAGCCGGCCCCCTCCCCCCGGGTCTATCTTCCCGTCGCTTTGGATTCACTTCTCCGCCGGTCCTACCTTTCAGAAAGTGGTTGGTTTTTCTGTTTACCAGAATTGCTGTTCTTCTTCTCTCTTCGATCTGTCCGATGGATTTTCAGGGTGTGTGAACACTCTTTAGATAAGCTATCTAGCTGATTCTCCCGGCTAGCTGAAGCATCCTCAGCGTGCTGAATTCTTCCGCCATCTTGACTCCTCCCGTCCCATTGGGAGTTTTGATAAGAATTTAGTTGAATCTTTATTCTGTTTTGCGTAGTACAGACATTTTAGTCAATATTAATTTTTTCCAGTCCATGAACCAAAAGTTATATTTTTTATTTATTTTCTGGTCTTCAATTTCTTTTACTCTAATGTATTTTTTGTTTTTGCTTTGTTTTAGTTTTCAATATACAGAATCTCTTACCTGGGTCCTTGGTTTAATTTATATTTTAGGTATTTTACTTTTTTTTTTTTTGATGCAATTGTAAATGGGATTGAAGGGCGTAGTCCAAATCTTTCCTGATTTCTTTTTCCTGATATTCACTATTTCTATTACTGTAAAGATAATTCAACATATTTTTTTAATGTATTGATTCCGTATCCTGCAACTTTTACTGAATTCTTCTTTTTATTCTTTCTACTAGTTTTTTGGACAGAGTCTTTACAACAGTTTTTTATATACAAGATCAATATTATGTCACCACAAATAGTTTTAATTCTTTCTTTACAATTTATAAACTTGCTATTTCATTTTTCTTGGCTTAGCTGTTCGGTTTAGACTTCCAATATCATGTTGAATAAAAGTGGTAAATAAAGTGGGACACATCATGTGTTTTGTTCCTGATCTAAAGCTTCATGCCTTTTACCATCGAGTATTATATTAGCTGTGGGCTTGTCATATATGGCCTCTGTTACGTTAAGTTTTCCACTAATACCTGCTTTGTTGAGAGTTTCGATAATAACATGGATGTTTGAATTTTCTCAAAAATTTTTTTTTCTGCATCTCTTGAAATGACCATATGATCTTATTTTAAAAAATGCGGTATATCATATTTAATTTGCCAGGTACTATCAGTCCCTGGAAAAATCAACACTTTGATCATGGTATTTGTGATCATTTTTGAAGTATTGTTGAATTTTGGTTTGCTTGATATTTTGCTGAGTGAGTTTTTGCATTTATAATTCATCAAGGAGTATTGTCCTTGTAATGTTTTTGTGGTGTGTAGTATCCTTGTCTGATTTGGTATCAGGGTACATGCAGGACTTATAAAATGTGGTTTTGAAAGAGTTTCCCTGTCTTCCCCCTTATTTTAGAGGAGTTTGAGAAGGAGTCATAGTAATTCTTCTTGGAACGTTTTGATAAAATTCACTCATGAAGTCAATCTGGCTTTTTGACTTTTTTTTTTTTTTTTTTGATGGAAAATTTTTTGATGATGACGGATTCAAGTCTACGTTGCTACCGTAATCAGTCTGTTCTTCAGATTTCATCATGATTTTAGATTCTATTTTTTTTTTAAGAGAATAGCTTGTATATGTTTCTAGAATTTTATCCATTTCTTCTGGGTTGTCTAATTCCAGTTTGCAGATACTATTCATAGTAGTCCTCTTAGGATTCTTTGTAATTTCTCTGGGTAATCACTCCCCGGTAACAACATCTCCTCTTCCAATGTTGGGATGGCATTCCCCAGTCTCTCTGTTTCGTGGCGAGTTCCCGCTGAAAAAGGTTGTACAGTTTTTGTTTTGTGTTTTCAAAGAGAAACCAAGCCAGAGGAGGTGTTGTGGGTGGCCACAGCTTCAGGGGGTTTAAGCAGCTCAGACTTATGATTGGGGCCTAACCTGGGGAGCCAGTCCTGTGTTGGTGTCTCTGTGCTGCTGCTAGAAAGCCGGCGTGGGATTCCTTGCTCCCTCTCCCGCTGTCTCCCCCCACCCCCAAAATAGTTAAAAACCAGAACACGGTTCCTGTTCTTATTTTCATTGTAATCTTTTCTCTTATCTTTTGTTAATCGGGATTCATGTATTTCTTTGCACTAGATATATATATATATAATATAATTTCCAATTTCTACAAGTTTCAAGCTTCATGTGCTGCTCCTGTGTTCTAGCTCCATTGAGGTATAACGTTAGGTTGTTTGAAGATTTTGTTTTGTAGTCTCTTTCTTCGATGAGATAGCGCATTATTATCACGATAACACCTTTTAGAACAGTTTTGTTTTGCTGTATCCTATTTTAGTTTTGGTAGTGAATATGGTGTTTTATGTTTTTTTTGCTTTGTCAATGTAATCTTTGTTTCTCTTTTGATTTCTTCCTTGTGGACCCATTGGTTATTCAGTAGTGTTGTTTCATCCCCATATTGGTGAATTGTCCCCGTTTTCTTTTTTATATTAATTCCTAGTTTTACAATCATTGTACTTTTGAAAGAGCTTGATATAACTTTCAATCCTCCTAAAATTGATTACAGCTGTTTTGTGCCTAATATATGATCTGTCTTGGAGACTGTTTCATGAACATTTTAGAAGAATATGTATTATGTGTTTTTTGGATGGGAATGTTCTATAAATATCTGTTAATTTCATATGGTCTAACATATCATTTAAGGGCTGATGTTTTCTTACTGAATTCTCTGATGAATCTATTCAGTATGTAGAGTAGTTACTAAAGTCCCCGATTATTATATTGGTGTCCAGTTCTTTATTAGGTACTTTTAATTATTTGCTTTATTTTTGTGTACTCATATGTTTATATAACTACTGTTATATCCTCTTGTGGGATTAACCCTTTTCATTATGTAATACCCATGTTAGTTTTTTATTTCAGTTTTCTTTTAAAGCTTGTTTTGTCTAATATAGGTATAGCCATTTCAGCTTTCATTTGGTTTCCATTTTTATGAAATATCTTTTTCCATCCCTTCATTTTCAGTCTGTGTATATCCTTGCATCTAAAGTGTGTGGTTTAAAGGCAGCACATAAATTAGTCTTGTATTTTTATCCATTCAGCCACTCTGTCTTTTCATCAGAGAATTTAGCCCAAATACATTTAAAGTAATTTTAGCCTGGGGATAAAAATATATGTTTATAAAAAATAAAAAATTATATATATATATATAAAAGTAATTTTAGCCCAATTTAGCCCAAATACATTTAAAGTAATTAATGATAGGTATGTGCTTATTGACATTTTGCTGATTGTTTGCTAACTGCTTTTGTAGTTCCTCTATGTTTCTTTCTTCTTTTCTTATTCTCTTCTTTTGCGGTTTGATGACTTCCTTTAGTGGTATGCTTATATTCCTTTCTGTTTATCTTTTATGTATTTACTATAGGTTTTGCTTTATGGTTGCCATGAGACTTATATATATATAACAGTTTGTAACATTTTTAAGTTTATTCTATTTTAAGTTGGTACTAGCTGTGTGTCATCTGTCTACTATGTTTACTATATATTTACTTTTCTAGTGAGATTTATTTTATGTGTTCTTGTTCCTAATTAGCATCCTTTCTTTTCAGCTTAAGGAAGTCCCCTTAATATTCCTTGTAAGGCCAGTTTAGTGGCAATAAACTCCTTTAGATTTTGCTTATCTGGAAAACTCTTTATATCTCCTTTAATTCTGAATGATAACTTTTCCAGGTAAAGTATTCTTGGTCAGAATTTTTTCTTTCAGCCCTGACTATATTTTGCCTTTCCCTTCTAGCTACAGATTTTGGTCTGAAAAACTACATAACAAGTTGTTCTTATCTTGCTACTTTTAATATTTTCTTATTAACTTTAACTTTTGATACCTTAATAATAATTTATCTTGATATGGGTCTCTTTGGTTTCATCTTTTTTGGATGTTTCTTTGATTCCTGGTTGTAGATGTCTGTTTCCTTCCCCAAGTTAGGGAAGTCTTCTACCATTATTTCTTCAAATAAGATTCCTGCCCCTGTCTCTCTGTCTTGATGTAGTCTTAAAAATCCTTAAGGTACCTTCCTTCTCTCTTTTCTTTCTTTTCCTTTTTATTTCTTTCTTCCTTTCTCTTTTGCTTTCTGATTGGGTGACTTCCACTGTCTTGTCTTTGAGTTGATGGATACTTTTTCTCTTCTCTAGTCACTACTGAATCCTTCTAGTGCATTTTTTCAGTTCACTTATTGCATTCTTCAGCTCCGTGAGTTTTATTTGGCACTTTCTTATATTTTTCATTTCTTATTGAAGTGTTCATTGTATACATCTGTTCTTCTCCCCAGCTTAGTGAGAGTCTTTATGACCATTACTTTGAATTCTTTATCAGGTAAGCTACTATTCTCGTTTCATGAAGGGTCTTTCCTGATATTTTATCTTGTTTTCTTTTTTTTTTTTATTTGGAATAGATTCCTCTGTCTCTACATTTTGCTTGACTCTGTGTTGGTTTCTATATAACAGGTGAAACAACAACTTCCCCCAGTCTTGAAGGAGTGGCCTTGTGTAGATGACCTTTTCATTCAGCTCTGCCCCAGCTCTGTCTCTCAAACCTTTGTGTTTGTTCAGCAGCCGTTTATATTTTCAGTAGTTCCCAGTATTTGAGATGTGCCAACATCTGTCAGTGTCCCCAAAGAAAGGTTTTTGGCATCTAGATTAGGCTGACTATAGACAGGTTCTCAGGCAACAATTTTTAAGAGTATGCAAATATATTACAGTCTTGAGGAACCACGTGCATAAACCCCATTGGGCACCACAGTCAGGTGATCTGGAGGTGTCCCCTGGGTGGTAATTAGAAAAATCATGGCTCTAAACAAGTGTATAAGCTCCTTATCAGTAATACTGGCAGGTGAAGCAAGGCAGAGGAAAGAGCCAATGTGGTGCCCACTGCTATATTTTTTTAGAGCAATTCCATTCCCTAAATATGTGCCAAACCTGAAGCCTGCCTCTAAGACCAAAGCTCCAGACAAGCAAAGTGAACTTCATCACAGAAAAACTAAGGGAATCCTGTATTTGTGGGATTACCCAGGTAGTATCCTGCCAAGAACTGTCCCTATGATTGGTTCAGCCCTGTAGGGCCCAGTAACACAAGCCCCTCTGCAACCAGAGCCGAGCATCAAGGGATGTCCCCTAGTCATCAGATGCAAAATCCAGGCACCAACAAATGCAGAGCTTCCCTCCAGAACATGACAGATGATGAGCACAAAGTTAGCACCCACCCTCTGAGGTCTCTAGAAAGTATTATGTATATTCAGCCCCTAGATTGTTTTTAATGAGAAATCTTTTCCTCAGGCCACAGTCATGATGAATAGCTAGCTAATAGGTCTCCTTCAGAGAAAGACTGAGTTACGGAACTACTGTTTATCCCTATGTTCTGAGGTGCTTTTCTCTTACTTTATTTTTGCATTGGTC